>NC_045156.1:27907375-27926106 GCF_900700415.2 Clupea harengus
GATATACAAAGTCGTCTCCTAAATGGTTTCCAATCATTATCCTACTCACCGTGGATACCAGTTTGATGAGACATCACGGCTGTTGTACCAGGCACGTATTCTCCGGCTCTGCCAAAACCCCACTAAAGCGTTTGCGTGACACAGGTACTCCACAACGTATTGGGACCTGTGTGCGTGGTCCCAACTGCACTTCCGCGCCAATGATATCAACGCACAGGGGCTAACTTTGGGGATTCCTAACCTGTGAAACTTAATCTGCGGAACTGAGGGAGATGCGTAATATTGCGCCTGTCAATAGATACGTTGTGTCAACCACCTGGTCTGAAATTCTTCTCGCGTCAATGGCATAACCTGTTATCGATGCTACACAGGGGCGTTCCTCATCCAAAAGTACCTGTTGACATATGCAGTCATTAGGTCCTGGCAGATAACTTCTGGTTCTGCATCCACTTGGCCTACTTCCAAAGCAGTTGGTATAAGTTTTTATCCCAAATTCGCGTTACAGCTTCATTATTCCTGAATTCTCTCTTGTGCGGTTAATCGGTTAGATAACGATTCCCGTGTGAACGGTAAAGACACATTATCGCTCTCTCGGATCGCGGACCGGATCCTTTCAGCTAGGTGCTGCAAGTGCGGGCTCAAATTCCATCAACCTGGTCAGTGACACGCGACACCCCGCGTGCGGTTGAACCCTGCGTCCCCATACCAAGCATCCTGGCTCGAGCTTGTTAGCCTTTTCTCATAGGCTCAATGAGACAGGTTGTGGGCTGATAGTAGGCAATTAGAACAGTGCATGTGTGGCCAAACTTTTGAGAAACATTAAAAGTCAAAGACATTAGGCTACAGGCTACTTTCTTGTGTGTTAATTGCATTGGTGCATCACCATCACTAGGACTGAAAAGGAATTCAGTAGTCTGAAAGATTAAAACATTAGTGCTGGTCAGTATGTATGGGTCTGTGTGTGAGTTGCGATTGGGAGATGCGCACAGTAGGCCTGTGCATCCACGGACATTGGCTAGCGAGCCTACTGATGGGTTCATATATAATTTACCTAGCAATGAGTACAAAAAACCCAGATAGCATTCATTATTCATCAGCAGAACCTCCTACTGGCACAAAGAGACAGGCCTAGGCTACTCTGTATTACACAAGCACACCTGTTGTGTCATCTACTTATATCGGCATGCCAACTCATTTATTTTATTATGCGCAGACAGTAGCCCTAGATGACATTCTGCCTTATCACTCTGCCAAATAATAGTAACTGTATCTCCTTAGAATTGTAGCCTTTCATCTGTGACAGGCAACTTTCAAGGCTCTCAACACCACCCCCCCCCCCTCCTCCTTTTAATGAAGTAGCCTTACTAAACAACTTTATTTACTCTCATTACTTTACTCTCTCCCAACTTGTATGTACTCATGATGTACATCTGCTCTGTGTATGCCAATGAATGCCAATATGATGCATGTTCAAAGTATGTCCTTGTTGTATAAGACGCACACACACACACGCACACGCACACGCACGCACGCACGCACACGCACGCACGCACGCACGCACGCACGCACGCACGCACGCACGCACGCACGCACGCACGCACGCACGCACACACGCACACACACACACACACACAGACACACACACACACACACACACACACACACACACACCTCTACCCCTCTACTGGACCAGCCTCAAGCAGATGGGTCCCCCTCTGAGCTGGGTTCTGCTTAAGATGTCTTGCTGTTAAAAGGACCTGTCATCTTGTGCTTGCTCTGGGGCGGGTTTCAGGCCTTGGGCTCTGTAAAGCACTTTAAAGACCTGACCTGAACTCAGTGTCCCTTTACACTTAGCTTTGGTGTTGGGAGATGGAGTGACGCCTACTATTTATGAAATGATAGTCACTTTGTGTTGTAACTTATTTCATCCACAAGTGGTAACATAACATACAGAGATTTACCATAGGCAATATTAAGACATCTGACATCATTTGTACAGTTGCTGTCCCACAGTCCTTGCCACTGCCACATGCAATACTTCAGCATTTAACAATGTGTGTTAGCTGTTTCTCTCATTGTATGACTGAAGAAGACCTACTCAAGGTAAATCATTACCTAAACTATCATTCACTTAGAGACCAGTGTATAGGAAACTATTCAAACAATGCCACTCATTTTTTTAGTGTGTGTGTGTGGATGCTTTTGCTGGTCCAGGACCGACCTACCTAGATAGTCGTTGACTGAGCCACAAATCCACGCTGGATCGGAACCAGGTCAGGACCGGATAAGGGCCAGATCCACTGCAGGGTCAGCGATGTTACACAAGCAAAGGACTTTTCAAATGAGAAACAGTCTCTCACCGTCATTCTGGCAGAGAACAATTAGCCAGATCAACCTGTCAGAAGTGTCATTAAGATGTGAAGACATCCCACAAGAGCAATCTGCTTGACACTGAGTATATTCCCAACAGTTAGACAGCTGACATGTATGGATGCTTAGTTTGTATTAGGATAGGATAGATGTGGATGCTTCAGAAATGGTCAAAAAGATAGAGAGTAAAACTGAGACAATGCTGGAAATATCTTTAAAAACAAATGATTTAAACATGATACACAAAACATATGAAATCTCATATCAAGTATGGAAATTTGAGATGAAATAAACCATGTCGTCATTCACATTTATCATTTTTTTCAATGTCTACTTTCCTGAGGTCTCCACTGAAAAAATGATGGGGATCCGGGCTTTTCTTGTTTTAGGGTACTTGCTGAATTTCTCAATGTAAAACGCAATGCAACACAAATGGAGAGATTTTGAACGCCCCAATGTCTCGAGGAGACAACAACAAATACCATTACTGAAATAACACATCATACAGTACACCATCACATCAACATACAAGACATTTTGAAAACAATGATCCAATACAATCAGTAGACTCAATAGTTCTGCACTGGTCTTCATATATTGTAATGATGTTCTCCTCAACATTTAGCACACAGTTATGTAATGACATTATAGAAATGATTTAATGTAAACAGAATGACCAACAAGACAAATTGAGCCACACGTATCTCTCTGTTCCTCAAACCACGTTCAACAAGAATATTAATGGCACAGTCCATTGGTATAAAAACAACATGTTTTGTGTAGACAGAACTGTTTTTACTTCTGTTGAACACAGCTGCTGAAGATATTTTTTGTAACTCAGGTCTGGCTCAGTCAGTGCAGTATGAGGATCTTAATGAGATGGTGAACTCTCCCACACTAATGGCATTTGATCAGTTCCCCTTAGCCGGTAGGCAGAGAGGTTTAAGGGTGTAAGGTCAAAGACATTACAGGAAACTCACTTTTTTTTCATTATTTTTGCTAGTGTCGCAATCTTGCCTTCTTGCTTATGCATATATAGTGCATATATAGTGAAAGAGTGAGTTAATTAATAAGTGAGTAAGTCTGTCAGACAATACAGGACAGGACGTCAGGACATTTTCTACCACTAGATGTACTCATTGAGTTATGTGGGTTCTGGGCTTTTGTCTTATTATGACCACTGCACCTCTGCAATCCATTTGGCTTGCTCAACAAAATGGTTACCTAGGACCAATCAAAATAAATCAGCTAATCTTTTAAAGGCCAATCTCAAATGGAATGTTGTTAGCTCATTAATAAGGGCATATAGAAGGTATTTACCTCTTTTTTTAAGATGTTGCTACAAGAGGTTAGAGCATATTCCTCTGTTCCTCTGACATGGTTTGGTCTATCTTCAGAATTCATTTTTAGATTTTAAATCCTTATGAAACATTTACAAAATCATTCAATCTTTCACTACTTGGGGCAGTTTGCACATTGTGCTTGGAGCCCAATGAATACCACTTTTATTTATTTATCTATTTATTTTATTACATGATAATATATAGCCCTGTCCTATGCATGCACCGGTGGTCACATGGCCTAAGACATACATGACGAAAAGCATACAGTATAATGAAAGAAAACGTACCCAATATGACTGTAGTCTCGGTAAGGTATGAGAGGAAACACACGTCAAAGAGCTCGTCTGACAGTTATCAGAATTATCCTGTGATGGAAAAACATCAGTTACAACCAGGATGTTACTATTATTGTACTGTAGGTGGCATTAGAAAATAAATGTATACAAATATGTACATGACACACCTTCATTACACATAGATTACAAATCCTTCTTCCATCACAGCTCAGTATCCCACTGTTTAAATCTGTACGTGTGTTTGTGTGTGCGTGTATTATAGAGACCCCTCATTGGTGTCCAGCTTAACTTAGTTGTGATTTCTGTCGGCCATTTGTCCGAATTTTAAAATGAGATTTGTGTGTTGTGACAGGAGGAATTATAGCCGTATGTTCTTAATGTTTCTGTAATTAGGTTGGGATTACTCTCCCCTCTCTCTGTTAGTAGTAGGGTCACCTCCCTGCAAGCGCTCGCACATTCTACCATCTTCACTTTGATTAGCTACCTAGAGAGTGTCCATGGTGTATAGTATTGCAAAGTACCGCCGGCACTTGTGTCATGCTGTCGCAGTTTTTTTATGAAATGGACCCTTTTACTTTCTTTGTCGAGGAGAGCTTGATGATCTGCATCTGAACAGAAAACAGAATTGCCTAAATGAGTAGTTTATCTCGACTTTACATTTCTCACCGCATACAAAATTCTAGCTGTGCTTTGACGGTAAGCAAACAAAATATGATGTATGTAAGTCATTCATGTGTGTGAAATGCAACACCTGAATGACCTGTGGAGGGGAGCATTCTCCTCAATGTCCTGGCAGGGTCTCAAACCGGATTCTGCGCCTGAAGAAAGATGCTTGGTTAGTTCCATATTGGTGTCATTAGGACGACAAACGCAATGACATTAATAATAATGATTCCTTTTTAAAGACTCAACTCTGATGATGAATTACATGAATTCTATCATTAGTTAGTTATGTATGATATGTGTCTATCTAAAGGTTACCTTGTCCGCTGTAACTCCTGGGAAGAGTTGCCCTGCTTGTCTGAGGAACTATGTGTTTGCTTTTTGGGGGAGCCAGAGAGGGTTCTCTGAGGTGCTGGGGTGAATCTCCCTATGACAGCAGCATCCGACGGAGGATGAAGATGAAGAAGACTGCTATGTCAGATGCAGCCTGTGCTTAAAGTCCATAGACTCCTGATCTACTGGCAGGGCTGTTGGTACACTATCAATCCAAGTCTGGTCCCCTGCTACGGAATTGTGAAACTATTGCAGTTGTGATGCCGCTGTAACTAATGGTGTGGTCGTCATGGCGACCTCATTTACCACCTCAGCACCGAAAAAGCCCTCCCTAAACCTTGTGGTGGTCGGCCATCCAGACCAGATGTTCCTCAGGAAGTAAAGAGCAGCCTGTCTTGTGCGCTGGTCCATAGCTGGTGCAAACGATCCCTTTTGCTAGCAGTGCTGCCAGAGGGTATCTGTGTAGCGCGGGTGTCTAGTGTCCATGGCTGTGAATGGCAGGTCTTGAACGCCTCAAATGGTCCTGATACACAGCTGACAGGACTAGGCTGTTTTAGCTCTCTGTTACTGGGCACCATCAATAGAGAGCTGGTCTGACTGTTCAACAATTTACTTAATGCTGTCCCATACTGTGACTTTTTCAGTTTTCATTGTTGAATACACAACCACCAAACCTGAAGGACAACCTTGTATTACCAACACAGAAGTGAATGGTGACTAATTCTTTCTAGCAGAAAGAATTATTTCTGGCTATAACAAAGCAATTTTACCCCAGACCTTTCTAAATAAACGCACTTCTCAAAAAAACAGAAGACAATAACTTTACCTGCTAAGATATTTTTATGATTCTGAAATAAATCTCTGGTTTCGTCCAATGCAGTCGCAGTGGTTTTTATTGTAGACAATACGGCATATCTGCGGACAAAACAAAGGCAATCAGTTACAGTTACAGAACACCTTTGCGTGCAACTTCTGCTCCGCAACTTTTTTTAACTAATTCTAATTGTGCACTTCAGAGAGTGTGCTGCTGACATACTGCCTGAACGTATGGTTCTCGAGCTGCACAAAGGCTGAGCAGGCAGCCATCCAGAGGCTGATTAAAACAGCGGGAAGGATCATCGGAGCAGAGCTGCCCGACATCTAGCCTATTCCGTCTCCTCCTCCCGGTTCATGCAGCGTTCAAATCGCAACCTCACGGACCCTGCCCATCATCTGTTCCCGTTACTCCCGTCAGGGAAAAAGTTCAGATCCAAGCACACACCTCCAGAATGGCAAAGAGCTTTTATCCTCGTGCAATAAGGCTTATCAACAGCTCACCCAAAAAAAAACATCTCCCCGTCCCGGCCTCCCTCATGGACTGCACTCTAACACTCTACCCTGCAACTATTGATGCACCTCAACGTATATATATTGCTTTTTTAATGTACTCAGGGATATTTATTTATCTATTTATTAATTGTTATTTATTATTATTTAGCTGTGGCAGTTAATGTCCACAGCAACTTAAGTTTTTAGCTGTCTGCCTCGTCTGTCTCGTTGTTTTTGTGACAATGACAAATAAAGTACTTTGAACTTTTTTTGAACATTGAACTCTAGTCCGATTCCATATCCATGAGCTTCAGTACATCAGCTACATTTCAGAACGATATGTGCTAGGTGCTAGGACTATAACTGCTTATTGTCAATTTTATTTACCCTAGTCCAGAGGTCTTCAACCGGGGGTCCGCGACCCCCAGGGGGGTCCGTGGAGGTACTGCAGGGGGTCCGCCAAATGATTTAATCTGAAGCATTTTTCCCCTCTTCCAAAAATGTAAAACGTCCAAAAGACTACATAAACATAAACAGAACGTAAAAATTGCTTTCTATTCCTTAAAAATAATACATAGGCTACCCATGAGTCTTCACGCGATCATTTGATGATAATGGCAACATATGCACTTTTAGCTACATTTAGCTATCTGGTGCCAAAAGACGTTACCTGCCATAACCATACAATTTGAAATAATTGATCGTTTTGTAATTTCTCGGAACAAAAGCTCCTCGTCAGACACCACTGATGGCGGTTCAGATGATCTACCTTCAGAGGATGCCAACACCCCTTCCATGAACAACCCAAAGCGCAAACGGGAGAAGACACGTAAATATTCAGAGAATTATCTGAAGTTTGCCTTCACCTACAAAGAGACCGATGGTGAAGAATTAGCAGTGTGCGTGGTTTGCTCTTCCGTGCTATCAAACGAAACTATGAAACCATCAAAGCTGCAACGACACTCAAAGACAACCCATGCTCACTTGAAAGAAAAAAACATTTAATATTTCCCGTTTAAAATCTTTTGAGGGCCAGCAGACCTTGATGAGACAATCAGCCAAAGTGTGCGAGCTAGCTTTAAAAGCCTCTTATCAAGTTGCATTACGTGTCGCTCAGACCAAACAGCCATACATAATTGCGGAAAGTTTAATATTGCCAACAGCTAGTGATATGTGCAAAACAATGTTTGGGAAGGATGAGTACTAAGTAAAAAAACTGAAAAGCATCCCAATGCCCGCCCTATTGATGAATTGGCAGCTGATGTGAGGGCACTACTAGTCGCAAAACTCCCGAAGGCAGATTATTTTGCACTTTAGATGAATCCACCGATGTGTCAAACGACGCTCAGCTTTTAGCTTTTTTGTGATTTGTCGACCAAAATGAGATGCAGGAGGAATTTCTATTCTGTAAGCAGCTGCCTGGAGGTAAAAAAAAGTTCAGAGATTTTCAAAGTGATCGACAATTTTTTCCGTGAACATGATATACCCTGGCCAAAATGTGTCGCGATGTGCACAGACGGTGCAAGAGCCATGTATGACGCACTGCATGCTTCATAGGGAGAATGTTGTTGCCAAAGACATGAATGATGAATTCTCAAACGTCAGATCTCTCACTAGGTATGAGATATTTCATCCATACTTAAGCTACTCAATTCTTTGTCCCTCCCTAATTGAATACAGAGTGATGGCTAACTGTAAGGGAGAACAAATGTCAATAATAAACAGAATAAATTGAAACGAGTTGTGTGTCACAGATGATTTGTAATTCTGTTCAAACATGTGTAGGGGAGTGTGTGTGTGTGACTGACACTTAGTTCCAAATAAATTATATGAATATCAGGCCCAAATTTGGGGCGGCGGGGGTGGGGGTCCCTGCTCAGTGTCTCTCTCAGCCAAGGGGTCCTTGGGCTGAAAAAGGTTGAAGACCCCTGCCCTAGTCTCTGTTTACATAGTTTCATTAGTATCTTACTATTTACTTAGGCATTATGATAGCCGTATGTGTAGCCCCACACTAAATGTATTAAATGTTTTTAACACAGTTCTTATCAAATAATGTAAGGACGGATAACATATTTTAGTTAACTGATTGATGAAATTAAAATTCCTGTAGACTTAACTGATCATAATGTCGGGAGGCTAAGAAATATCCTGGTCACAAATGAAACACCAAACAGGTGTTCTGAAATCACCACATTCGTTTATTCATTCTACACCAACAGGTCCAATGAAGTAAGATACGTTTAGCCTAAAGATCTTCATCTGTCATCTACCATAACTCCCTGTGATATTCACTGTAGATTATCTGAACTGCATTCTGGGAGGTGTCTGGTTTGTTCAGAAAACTCAAACTGACATTAAGGGAACGAGATTTGTACGATTTTTATCAGATGACCGCTAGACGGTGCGTATTAATTGAATTATTAATTTATTGTTCATTTTATAATTAGCGTGCATTCTGAAGTGGCTCATGCCGGTGAGTTAATGACGTGACACAAGGCAATTGTGCCGTCATGTTCTATGACGACGACATAGCGTTCCACAAAGTATATAAAAGTGTGGTTATTGTTTGTTTGTCATTTACTTTACCAAAATGAATCATCTGAGTGAGAGTGTGAGATTTGAGATGAGTCAGACAACCAGGGTGCAATTGGAAGCAGTTTTCAATGACATGGCAGCAGAGAATGAGCAGAATGAACGGGCAAAGAAAGCAACTATGCAGTCCCTCCTGCAGGACATAGTAGAGATGGAGGCTGTATTGAAAGCTGAACAGGAGGAATGGGGAAAAAAGAAAGAAACACTACTGAAAGGAATAGAAGTAGCAAGAAGGGAAGAACAATTGAAATGCCAGCTTGAGAAAGACCTAAACTTCTATTGCATCAATAGCGAGAAGGAAGAGTTGGAGCAGGAGAACGAAAAAATTAATAAACTTAAATTCGAGAACAATACGCTTCAGGAACTCCTGGAAAAGCAGGACAATGATGATGATGCCGTGGCTGAAAGCCTGAAAGAGCAAATGAATAAAGACTTGGAGAACTTTGAAAGGATGACCACTGAGAGGGTAGACTTGGTGTTATCAGGAGCCCTGGTTGTTGCCCCTCTGAAACACAAACTACTGACAGAGCTGAAGGTGCAGGCAGAAAAAGAGGTAAATAAATCATTTTGTTTCGCCGTTTGAGGTAAATAAATAAACAAACATTTACACCATCTCTACCCAGACATTCAGTCACACTAGATGCTGCCTTCTCGTTCCCCACTTAATTGCTTCCATCTGTACTTGTTCTGTGTTTGTGTCCTTCAGGTGTCTTCTCTTCAGGCGGTCTGTGACACAGAGGTGACACTAAACCCAATCGCGGCCATGATGGAGCAAGAGATTGAACAAAGTATGAAAGAACTTCGCACCAAAATGTATACGAAGGAGGAGAAACTAAGGGATACACAATTGACGGAGAGATGGAAACTGGACAAAAAGATGAGCAAACAACTGAAGAAAATCCAGGCAAAGGAGAGGAAGCTGGAAAAGGAAAGAGAGAAGAAAGCAAAGAAAGAGGAATTAGCCAGAGAAAAGAAGGAGCGCAAAGCCATGCAACCAGTGCCAGAGAGCAGAAGAACAAGGTTCAATTTCTGTGGAATCATTTTCTGAAGGAAATATTAATTCCCCCTGATTAAATGGGGCAGACTGAAAGGGATTGAGAAACATACTGAAAACACTCCACCTCATTAAATAATAAGGAAGTGGAAGCATTGACTCTTTTAATCTCAGTCTCAATAACTTGACGGCAATAAATGTCATTTTTATTCCCTCCACTACCAAGCCAATGGTTGTTTGTTATTTAAGTTATTTTGAAGTGTCTAACTTGTGTGAAGGATAGAAGAAGCTAGTTTATTATATAACATTTAAGCTACAAGGCCACCTCCAGTGTTAAATCCATAGAGTGCCGGGTGGTCTGTAGTTGTTTCTGATACCATCCAGTCTCTAAAGTCAAGCAGCCCTGCCTAGGTAGTGGTTTGTAATGAAAGGTTCCTTCCTGGGTCAGGTGGTCTGCAGTGTGGCAGCAGCTCATGGTCGGGCAGGTGCAGGTGCAGGTTCAATTACAGCGCCACCAGCACAGGAAACTCGAATGCCAGCAACTCCCTCCTGCTCAGCCTCAAACGCTCCTCTAGCCTCTAGGGCACAATACAGTATGAGGGATACCCAGCATTATAAACACACACACACACACACACACACACACACACACACACACACACACACACACACACACACACACACACACACATACACACATACACACATACAAAACATACACATTCCAATTACTTTAAATCTTGATGAGTAAGAAATCAAAGAGAGAGGTCAGAGGATTGTGAATTCCACCATTTTCTTGAGTGTTCTACCATGCTCTTGAGAGGAACCTCCTGACACGAAACGCCTAAAGTGTGTGCTGAATTTGACTAAATGTTTCAAGTAATTACCTACAAATTTGCGTTACATCCACACGAACATAACTGTTTATTATTATTATTATTCAATTCCAATGGTCTTGACAAGGACTCTTCATTCTACTGCTCAATTAAATCCCTTGTCACTACTGCCATCACGGTTGGTGCAATTCTTTGGGATTTGTCATTAGGGATTTTTATGGGACCTCTACAACAATCACACACTATCACATGGGTACTCACATCGATCAGCTGTCTGACCTCAAACCTTTTGAGGTCACTGCCGCTCCTTATTGACCAACAAGCAAACATCTTTTCTACTTTAATCAGCATTTTAGAAGTTGGGGATATAAACGGACTGACGGGCATTTTATGTTAGTTCCTGCTCATTTTATGTTCATTCCTGCCCATTTAATGTTAGTTCCTGCTCATTTTATAGTAGTTCCTGCTCATTTTATGTTAGTTCCTGCCCATTTCCAGATTATTTGCTGTCTGTGCCACCTGTGTCCACTCGCAGAGTTGAGGAACTAAAGGAAGTCTGGGCTCTTATGTCTGTCACTGGCAAACTGATCAACAATGTCCATAGCAATGGCATCCATGTATTTAGAGGAGAAGTCAATCCATGGTATCTCTGACGAACCATCTTCCTCTGCGTCGAATCTAGAAGATTGTAGGGAGGTGTAGCCCTCTGACTGAGTTGACAAGCACATTGGTCCCTGCCTCAAAAGTGTTCATCTGAAATTCTATGTTTGATAGAAATGTTTGTCTATGTCTCATGCATGAAATGGAGCGGGAGCCTTTGGGCCAGTGACATCACTTCCTGGCTGCTCATTAGAGGCAGTCATGTAATTTAGCTCACAAATCACAAAGTCTGAAAGACTTTTATTTGCTTCTGGCGCCTCCTGTCTAGCCAAGTAAGAGCCAATCATCCTTCTTAACACATTTGTGGTGTAGTTGTCCAGCTTACGTGGAGTAAGAGGGCACATGGTGTTGCTACGCACCTTAAAGACTTCAGCAGAGCTCAGCAGTCATATTGCAGGAATAATTGTCTGTTTTCATCTCATCGGACTGTATAGCTCACAAACAGTGAGGGATGAATGTAAATCCCTTGGACAGCTTCTCAGCTTTTTGGCCCAGAAGGATCTGATGCAGACTGTTCCTGAGGCGACAAAATGACTCCAGCTGGGGCTCACTATACCGGTTATAACAGTGTCCGTGGAAAGGTCATTGTCTGCTTTGAAAAGACTCAAAACATACAGTCGGAATCGGACTGACCAAGGACGACTTTCATCCCTGGCAATAATCTCCATTGAGACAGAGAGACTTTTAAAACTAAAAGAAGATAAGGAGGACTTTTACAACAACAAAGTCACAGAGATTTTTGTCCAGAAGGATAGACGAATGGAATATATATAATATATATATATAATATATAATGGATTTCATTTATGAAGGATATATAATATATAATGGACTTCATCCCGGCTAGAAAATCAGCTCATATTAGGTTAAAACAACACACACAGATTTGCTGGACTTATACATTCACTGCAGTGTTATCAGATGTGTCATTTGTAGCCTTAATAACTTTAGCAATGCAGACTCTCATACAATAATGTTGACAATAGATAATGAAAAAGATTCCAACAATAACGGGAACAGTTAACTTACTCTGCAGTACAAGAGCATGATCAGTCCACAGTGCTAAGTTGGTTGTGTCTTGTGTTTTAGGATAACGGGGGTTGACGGGGGTTTTGCATTCTTCGATTGGGACCTATGAACTCTTCCAGGCTCAATTATAGTGGCATTCTCTTCGTATGGAGAGAATAATGTCTCAAAATTATTTGTAAATGCATGTACCATGATCCACTAATATTCGATGATTTACAAATGTCTTTTTTCCATCCACAAACACAGAACTCCTTTCTTGTGACTTATAAGTACTCATTTGAATAAATGTACTATGATTTGTACAAATTGATGTATATTTGTAAATACACATCATACTTTGCTTGTGCATTTGTCGTGGAATGTCATTTGTAATTCTGCGTGTGAGGTGTTGAATCTGCATTTATGGATCATCCAACTCACACATTCATCCCAGCTTCCACTGACATCATTTTGAGACATTCTTTTCACTTTTTCGTTATCCACACTCAAATAGTTCTTGATCCACACACATTTCTTATCTAAGTATTATTCTTAATACTGAATTTTCTCATTGTTGTTTGTACTGTTTTTTTATCTAATGCTTTGTAAGTCGCTTTGGACAAAAGTGTCTGCTAAATACCTTACCTTAACATTAATGGTGCTATATTAATTAATAATTAAATCAACAAAAAGCATAGGCTACAATTAAAGTTGAGTGGGCATCATTAGGGTTGGGATAAACGATTCAAACTAAAAGTACTACTACTACTAGCTAGTTTAGCGATTTGGATTAGCGTAATTTTCACCAGCCGGCATATAGGTTGCCAATATTTGAAGACTAGCAGGAGATGAACATCTGAAATAGATTAATATTAAGATTCAGAAAAGGTAGGCTGTGAGAGTCTATGCCAACTACACATCCTTCACATAGAGCGACCATTCTTATATTACATTCTTACCAAGCCAAAGACTAAGCGAAATAGTTCAGGCTTTTACTTTGACATCTAGCTGAAGGCTCGTAAACCCGGAAGTGATCCCCCAGTCATGCTCTGAAGTTCACATGCTGACAACTGGTCTGTGTTGAGCGAATTGCACTTAGCATAATCATAGTCCTTATATGCGCTCTGGTATAACGTGTTATACTTAAGAATGAAGAGGACTAAACTTCTTGTGAGTTGTGGCATAAGTAATACATGTCATTATTGTCTGAAAACGTGGCCATCATGTCAGCAGGTTGCCCGCTCACCTATGAGTACTCTAGGGAAAGAAACCGGTGGACCAGCATCTGAAAACAAGAGGGGTCTTAAAGCTATTGACCTTGTGCAGCGAGAACGGGAGTCGAAAGGGAAACCCAATAGCCGAAAAACACCAAAGCTCAAAGAGGTTGGTGAACAAACATTGTATGTTAGCCTAAAAGCTGTACATTGCATGCATGTGTTATTTTTCGGTGAATCTGTCTGATAATTTAGGAGTCATGTCGCCCAAACAAATGTGGCTCCATTCTCCACATGTTTATGTTTTTCAGACACTCTCTGCCGTCTCCCCGTTGCAGCGCCGAGTCACACAACTTAAGCAATTTACCCAACAGTTACAAAGTGTCCATCCAAACGTGCTAGCCAAAGTCTTACACAAAAGCATAGTTTTTCAAAATCAAGATGTAATCGTGATCAACAAACCTTATGGAGTTCCAGTGCACGGTACGAGTTTATGCAAATTTAGATGCATACATTTCTTACATTAAAATACTGACACTTTTGTGTCGTGCAAAAGAGAAATGTCAAAACTGCTGTATTTATATTCCTACTGAACTTTTACCTTCTGTTTAGATACAACGGGTGCCACAACCAGCATACAAAGTGTGTTACCAGTATTGGCGAAAATGCTCCATGGCATGAGGACAGAGACTCGGCTGCACATTTGTCACAGCCTGGACAAAGACATAACTGGCACTCTACTGCTTGCCCAAACAGAAGAGGCAGCTGACCACATCCACACCCTCTTCAAGGCCCTACAAGTGGAGAGGAAGTACTGGTACATACGTCAATGGGATTTCAGACACTGCTTGTGCTTCTCTCCCCCACTCCTGAGGGAACAAACATCTTCAGTTGTGAACAGCTTCTGTTTTGCTTTGCAGGGCGGTGGCTGTTGGCGTACCTGTGCCCTCAGAGGGGATTGTAGATATACCTGTCATTGAGAGAGAGGTCACTGGAGCACAACCTCACTTTAAGGTGACTGTTACAGATTGCAGTTACATATAGAGGTTAAATTAAAATCATCACATATAATAATAATTATAAGGTGATCAGTCTGCATTGGCCTGTTAAAACACATTCTGTATAATTTGACCTTATTTAACCAGTTTCTCTCCATCAGAGCTAAAGCATATTTAATTGACTCATACTATAGCGAATATATTCCCACAAATGTAAACATGATTGGAATTCACTGACCTCATGCTCTTCAAACCATACAAAATGATCTTCTCCCATCAGATGGGGCTTAGTCCACTCTTCCAGACCAGTGCTGATGGAGAGGGTGTGACTCGGGTGCGAGCCAACCGGCATGCCCACAGCGCGGTGACTCAGTACCGTGTGCTGGACAGTACCAATAGCTGCAGCCTAGTGGAGCTCCAGCCGGTCACAGGTCAGTCGTCAGCAGGCTGGTATTTGGTACTGGTTTGTTGTGGACAGCCTATTCTCATTTGGGATGAATTGGATTGTAGTCTACATTAAGCTTGAACTGAAAGGGATTGAATCTACGACTCCCCTTAGCCCACTCTTTCAACTCTACTCAATCAAAATGTTCCAGATGATGTAGGCTGCATCCAAAACTTCTTTACCTTTCAGCTGTTTAGCAAGTCCGTTGTCTTAACAATCCTACCTTCTAAGAATGCAGCTTTTTAAAAATTCCATTTCGCACATAGCCATGGTCTGATAGTGCCAGGTCAGCAAACATTTATGGTGATTTGTAACTACTTTTCTTTTTTGCTTTGTTTTTTAAGCCGTGAAGCACCAGTTGCGTGTCCACATGGCTTTTGCGATGGGGTGCGTCGTCCTGGGGGACCATAAATATGCCCACTGGAATAAGCTAGCACCTCAGGTAAGAACCTCACCAAAACATCTCTGACTTGGAAACAAAAAATTGGTGGTCATTTCCATTTTGTCAATAAACTGAACATGTTTGCAACAAACTGTAAATGGCCCAGTAGAGTGACTCTCTCCTGCACCATTACATTCAATGCAGGTGGGCATTTCTTTATGCCTTTGGGTGTAAATCACAATTCTACCTTTCTGTGCTTCTTTTTATATAGCAACTGCCAGAGGGAGTTTTGCGCCACTTAGGCCTGGAACAGAGCAAAGCACGCCACCTTCCTCTGCACCTACACCATCACAAGCTGACAATCCCCGGGTTCAAAGGTCACCGTGACCTCACTGTATCCTGCCGGTTACCCAGGTTCTTCACAAGCTCTGTGCAACGGCTACAGCTTTCCCTACCAGAGAAACCATGAATTGAGACATACACATTCAACACACCAGGCTCTGGTCCAGTTGTGTGAAGAAGCATCGGACGACTGGGAGAAGCAGTAGGCTCTAGTCAAGTTGTGTGAAGAAGCCGCTGATGATGGGGAATCCTGTGGTATAGGAACCCATGATGCCAGCTGAATTAATCCAACTGCTCATAGCAGGCCCTGATTTGGACTATGCTTATTGTGCTCATTGTTATCAGATGTTGATAAGGCAACTTGTTTTCAGTCCTTAAATACTCTGCATTTGTTGTGATTGGTGTGTATGTACATGCATTTCTGGAGGCTTTAGGCTCTTGTGTATAGCTGTTGTAAAAGTCAAATATTCTGAATCCTCTGCTAAAAAGCAACTTTGCCACGTGTTATTAAATAGCCCTGACTCTCCCCAAACTTAACCTTGTGTTGCAGGTAAATTTCAGTGTTTGTGTTGGTAAATACGTTTCAAGTGTTTTGCATACACAAGCTAATATATATTAATAATATATCTGCTGATATTTAAGAATTCTCTTCAAGCTGTAAATTAGCCCAACAAATATCTCATTGGTCACTAAAACAGTAGTGGGTTAAGGCAAATAGAATGATGTATACCAATATTATTTGGTGTTCCTATTAAAAGCCATCCACTAAGATCACCTACCTGTAAAACACAACTGATGACTAAGATAAAAACAGCAGCAACAATGGGAGGCAACCGTTCTAAACTGCAACACACCACACAGGACAATAACTGTACAAAAAGCATGTTTGAAACCATGAACTTTTCCTGCATAACCTCCCAACTCCAGTATTTCAATACAGACAGGGAGATTATACATACAGATATAAAAATAAAAAGCAAAACAGAAATCACATTTAATATATAATCATACTGCAGATGACGTGCTACAGGGAGCCATGACCCTGCTCAGTAGGTTCTTCCTCACTGGTGAAATCAGTTTGGGTAGGTTGGAGAGCTGTGAGTGAGTGTGTGTGTGTGTGTGTAGGGAACATCTTCCCAAGCTTTCTACTTAGGTCTGTCTCTTTCCACCAAAGAAATCGGGTACTTACTTCACAGAAACTTGCAAATGAGGTTTGGGTGTGGGGAAACTGGTGGAATTAAACGTACAGTCCATGACTGAGCTACCTTACCAGAAGTTCCATTCACTGTGGTAGATTTCATGATAGTAGCAGTCAGGAGGTGATTTAACAGAGATGTATCTTTAGGTGTACATATTCTTATATATATTTTATGTAAAAAAAAAAAAAAGTGAAAAGGCCATTAAGTTCAATTTCCAGCAGGAAATGCTGGAGTCCTCCAGACTGCTGCTGGAAGAGAGAAGTTCTAATGAATCCACCACAATGGAGAGACAGACGCTCACTCGGGTCAGTTTACATTTGTGGATGCCATGGCGATGACTTCTTGGATTTCCCGCACCATGCTGATGCGTGTGAGCATATGCTCCAACTGTTGGCTGGGGATTGGCTGTGTTGAGTACCAGATAGGGCTGTTGGGCACGACCACTGGCTCCGGAGTCAAGTAGTACGTGTCATTCCGCCCCTTGGCACACTGAGGACTGCGGAGGGAATATGGAAGAGATAGATGATGAACAAAGACAACCTAAACAGTAGAACACTGGGACAGAACAATGAGACGGATCACGAGGAGCTACAGTCGGATTAAGACATTATTCAAATATGAACTGCACCGAAACATTGTCTACTGCTCACAAAGTGTTCAAATACTCTGCAAGACTGCGACACTTGAAAGATTTTGATGATTATGAGATTCTTGCAAGACATGTCTCTGAAACTTCAGGAAGTCAAGAAAAGAACGTGATGTTTTGGTTTCTCTGAAAATTGTATACATGCTCCACTGGGAGAAATGACTTGTGGTGAGAACCGAATGACGCCTGGCCATACATATATTTATATATATATATATATTTGCTCTGATAACATTTCATGAAATACATACATTGTATGTAGAGCTCGACCGTTTACTGCCAAGATGATAAATAGGTTGACAAAACACATGTACAGAGGAAACACCAACCAGGTCAAAGGTCAGACCCACCATTTGAAGAGGTAAAAATCGTAGAGTTTGATAGGACAGCGCAGGGGGTTCTCAGGGTCCTCTGACTGCTCTGCATACATGTCATCAGTCACTATGGCAACAGAATACAAGTTAGTTTGTGTATGGAGACATCATTATTTCTGACCGATAGTAAAGTAATACACCAGTTCTGCATGGGTGCTTCGCTTGTCAGCATTTAGTTATTACTACAACTATTACTACTTATTACCACAGTTTTTGTACCTTAAGTAGACCGCAGGTGAAGTAGCTATTGTTACGTGTGATAACTTCTATAGTTACAACAACGATGCAACTTTGAAGGCACAATGGAAAGAGGGAGATTTTTACAAACATCCTTTCGTTTGTGTTTTGACAATGAGCAGGTGCTGTAGTGCGGAGTCCCTCACCCTTTTGGCCAAGGTGATGGGGCCCTGAGCCCTTCAGGTATCGGATGGTAGTACTCTTGTCCTTGGGGTTGGATGGGTTCTTCTTAGTGTGCCTCAGCACTTTGGAGAAGGCCACCTTCATATGCTGCTCCACTGAGGTCAGCTGGAAATACCTGACGCAGACAGAAGTTATCATGGTGAACAGCTAATCAAACAAGCCCCTCTCATGCAGCTTAATGTAAACAAACACGGTTACTGTATGATACATGTAGATTGGGACAGATAAGTGAGAGACGGACAAAGGGACAGTGGAAGAGACGGACAGACTAAGCATAATGTAGTACTGAGGAAGAAGAAGAGAGAAGG
>NC_045156.1:27926572-28028519 GCF_900700415.2 Clupea harengus
ACTGCTAGCAGACTTAACTGGTGAGAATGTAGAAGTAGTGGTTGGGATACTCCGTGTTGATGTGCCTTGTTTAGGACCGGTGGAGCTAACACCCTGTGGTGTTTGCATCTCAGTAATGTCAGGAGGCCAGCCATCCATTGACTGAATCTGCCGCTGCGTCAAGGGAGGTGCAGAGTGGTACCGTGTATCTTCCCCGTCTCTTTTTTCATCCAGCTCCTGTGCAATCATGTTTTCTCCCAGAAGGCTGACAGAGGGGGCCATCCCTTGTTTCAACTCATTATGTCCCTCTTGATTTCCACTTCCATCTCCAGAATTTTTCTTAATTTGTGTTAAGGACATTAATGAAGCTCTCCAAAGTCTGAGAGATTCGGTTACTGATCTTATGCTCAGTCCAGGCAGAGGTCACAGAGGAGGAGGGAGGTCTGTCGTCTTCATTATTAGTCCCTCCAGAGCCCGCCTTCGGCAGAGGGGAAGTCACCGACTCAGAGATGCTTGGTTTTGGTGAGTTCATAGTGGAACTGCCGGTTGAGCCACGCAGCAGCAGGAGGAGGAGTGTCATGGCAAGAGTAAAAATCCAATGCATGTTCCACAGCATTTTCAGTAGTCAGTTGAATCATAAAAGCTGCAAAATATAACAATTTTCTTAGAATGCAGACATTATGATATGAATATGATAAATGGAGAGCCTTTCTGAATACACAATAAAAATGAATGTAAGCACCACGGCCTGCCAGTGAAATTTTACAGAGCTCCATTTGCCACTTTAAGAGTTACAGTCAAGAGGTCTGTATACAGGACTTTTTTCTGAGATTAGATTAAGATAATTTGGCTTATCAGGCTTATCGAGTGGCAGCAGTGTGTAATGTTTAGACAGCTTTGCACTGATTGTTAATCTCGATCTGACCAAGTCCTGACTAGTAGCCGTACTCTGAGTAACACATGTTTGCCAATCACGCTTAGGTACATGGAGCAGAAATATAAGAGGTCCACCTAAGAGGACCACGTTTATTTGAACACAGTGAGTTCTAAATACTTCCTTCAACTGAGTTGCCCTGACAGAATTGATCAACTGTTTGCAGCAGTAGACCAAATAATCAATACATACAAATACAAGCTCACAGCAAAATGGGCTGTTGTCAAAAGTCATAGTAAAAAAAAGTAAATGAGAAATATATGAAAAAGCTTGACATTACTCTCGTCTCGAGCTAAATACTGTTTACATTCTCTACTCAGATAAATAAGCTACAAAACTGTGTTCCACCCACCTGCTGTTATTCAAACCAGCCTTCAAAATGAGTCAGTGGTTTAATTAATGTGGTGGAAATCCTACACCACAGATGATTAGATCCTCAGAATGTCCACCTCACTCTATCCACTTACATAATGTATCATAGGTCCCTAGCTGGCAGCACCTCCTAGAAATTATGCAGGACTTCTGAGTTCTTAATTTTCAAACGATCTTTTAACCGATCCAGAAAATGTCATCTTCCACTGAGGATATCCGAATGGTGAACTGAATTTCATCTGGTCTGTGACATTGTAGTCTCTTCTTCCTAATGAGAGCATATGCACCTGGGCTGAACGTTCAGCTTTCTCTCCCTCTGTCACTACACAGCTGGGGTAATCTCCTCAGTCTAAAGGATTTCTGTAAGATCATTACGAGGCAAGTAGTGCATATGGAGATTAGAAAACACACACATGTACACATACACATGACTCTTTCAGTCTGTATATTTTAGTTTATCACATTAAGCATAGGAATTGTTTTGAACTTAGTGAACATGTTATTTATATGTGTAAGCCTAAAATGGATTACAGCATTGCTATACAGTCCCTGCCTCCACCCTCAGAACCCCAAGCACAAACAGCTTAATCTTCTGTGTGACAGTGCATAGTTACCTCAACTATGACTGTGTTAAAAGGGATTTAAACAGGCAGTCACACTGACACAGACATCAGTACCATCTAACACACTCAGGCATAGGTACAGACTTAAAACCCTCATTGCTTCAATGATTAAGTTTGAGTCGTAGCCTAAAGAAACATGATGCGGCCTATAGAATCACACAGCAATATCCTGTACCACATTGTGGCCAATTTGAGTGTGATGTTTGGTTTGAGAGAAATAGGAATATGATTTTGCATGCTTTTCACCGTAGAATTCCCCGTTTTCAGTGATCTTAATTCAAAGTGGGTCAGAGTAGGGTTAAGGGGGGAGACCGTGGGAATTAACTCTTTCATTTCTTCTGAAGATGATACATGAGTGCGTACTGCGGATCTAGTCTGGTCTACCTTAAGAGCGCGGCCTGGCAGTATGTTGTAGGGTGAACAGGGGGAGGCCCTCGCAAGCACATGCCTAGCTCTTTAAGGCGGACTGAAGCAAATAAAGTGCTGTTAAAGGCATATACACCCGATACGCTAACACAGTGCCTCTTGCAATCTGACAGATCAGTAGCTTCTTACACTGAATGGATGCTAATTTTAATACATTTATCGGCCAGACACCAGGATTTCAGTGACAAGTGAGACGTTTGAATTCTGCAGTTTATATGGGGAAAAAACAAGGATCCTAAGTAAAATTCGACAAAAAACAATCTTCTTTTTAAAAGAAGAGCAAAGAAACATTTACTGTGTTGATGCTAGGCCATTATTTCCCTAATTCCCTAACGTCCATGAGTAGTAATAGCCTGTTGTTCTTCATGACATAATATAGCCTATTCTGCGAAGCTGTTTGTCTATGTTCGGTCAGAAACTTTTTATATTCCTTAGACTAGACCTTCAAGACTAGACTAAAATACGTATACAACTGTGGTGATGTACCACAGAATCTGTGCGGAGGAATGAGCCTTTGAAAATATATTGGTAAAGGCTCTGTTTAGTAGGCAACCCCAACCAAATAGTCGCGTTAACATGGGGGGCACAGACAATTGAATGTAAATTATTAGGATATTAGAGTGCAACGCTACATGAAAAAAAAACACTGGCAGTAGCCTAAATGTGTGCCACATTTGAGTTCATGAAATGCTGTTCAGGTAAGGCTCACCGTTTGCACGTTACAGGCAAAATTATATTCACACAAGTAGCCAGAAACCCTAGTGTTAACTCGGGTCACACAGGCCTAGAAATATCAAATAGTCTATCTGTATATTTTCAGTGTAAAATGTAGAACCTGTATACATTTGTGTATTTGTATACAAATTATACCTAATTCTTCACAAGGGAAACATATTATTCGTCTTGGTGTTTACTTTTTTGTTATTGGAGCGGGACTCGGGTACACGCAATGCACGTTCCCGGTGTGATGAAATGTGTCGATGTATGGTCCTCGTGCACGAACTAGGAAATGTGTTTATGGAAGACGCGTAGCCGGAAGGGGGAGCTCTGATTCCGTCTTCAGTCTTCTCTGAAACGGCCTTCGGTTATCAGGACAGTCCGGGGACGTGTGCTGTGACAGAGGGCCTACTTCCGTCTGCATTCAACTGTTTAGCTAGTTATATACAATAAATCAGTATTTCTTTCAATACCGCATCAATCCGTGCAATCCAATATTAGCTCACTAAACACGGTAAGATACTTCTCTTGCTCATTCTTATGCAGCTAGCGATAGTGTTCTATTATTTTTATGGCAGCGCAGATATCTAAACTGCGGACAAATAAGCCCACGTCATGTCATTTCGGTATTGTTTTTCGCTTCAGTAAATTGGACGATATAAAATAATCGTGCAACGTTACAGATACCACAAGCTCATTCCAAATCGTGATGACATGTGGACAGCAATGAATAAGTTGGAGTTTCGTGGGGTTTTTATTTTTGAACGGAGTGTTTTGGCGGAACGGGCGGTTTTGGTTTTATTTAAGGTAGCATGGGAAGATGCATCTTTAGCCAGCATTAGCTATCAGTTTGTTGCTTGGTATTCCTGGTCTTTAATATCGCCACACAGTCTTTGAAATACTGTGTAATGTGTGTTTTCTTAAGAATGTATTCATAAGGAAGAGTAATTATTAAATTAGCCAATATGTTTGCTTTACGTTGAATCATGCTAGCAAACTAGCTAGTTGGTATAACATAATTACATGATGCGGTAACGTTAATGGTTAGCTTTGGAGCTAATATTAGCTAGCTAAAGTTAGCAGACTGGTTCATTTGATACCAACTTGTTAGCTAACGTGAGCTAGCCATCCAGAGAACATGCAAACAGACCAGAGTAAACTGTCTTAACTATGTGATTGTCAGAACTGGCATCTTCGACTAGACCTGTTTCAGATTTTAATATAGTGTCTCTGAAGGTACGCAAGTGTAATGTGAAGATGTGTGTTAGCCAGATCAACTGTGTCAAAGGGGAGCAGCTGGGTTGCCTTCCCCAGCATTTTGCACAGCTGCCCAGCGCTGAGTTACTGTGCAATGCAAACAGCCCCACCCTCTCAGGTATTGGTGTCTGAATTCTGCTGGCCTATTCAGACATACAAGTGAACGCAGCTTAATTACGTTTATTGGTAAAGTGTGGAATTCTATAATTAGCCTTTGTGTTATTATTGGTAGTGTGTGAACTACCACGTATGTTGCATTTAGGAAAATGCACTTGCGCCTAAGCAGTATTTGACAAAGAAGTCTTAACAGTTGGCAATATTATATGGTTTGTGGTGGAGGATTTGTTGAAAAACACTTGTTTGACTTGGCATACTTTATGATAAACGTTACCAATGCATGTCAGAATAGTTTATACACATTCTCGTTATATATTAATCCCATGCTTAGTTTTTACGTTGAAAGAATAATTACAACGAATGTAAAGAATCAGTTTTATCCTGTTTAATATTGCCTGACATGTCAGACAATGGCATTCCATTTTCACTTTTTTATTTGCTTAAACGTGCGGAAGAGGATGTTAATGATTCTTACAAACCACTCTAGTCCTTCCCAGCCTTTAGTATGTGTTGCAGCCAATGCACAGACCAATTGGCAGGAAGGGATGCCTGTCTCTTTGGAAAGTTACAGAGTGGTTTATGGCTACAGATGAAATAATAGTTGCTGATTAGAAAGCCCAGGAAAGTCTTGGAAATTATTTTGTTTTCTGAGAGCATCTATCTATTATTTTTTTTTCTAAGATTGCTATTGTATTGCGGACCGCTGCTTTGAGATATGAACCCGTGTCCTCAAGATATGAAGTAAATAACTGATACTGTGGTTAAAGGCTAGCAATAACAACTAACCCTTGCACTCTCCCGTCATGTACACTACTAAAAGCTAGGAGTACGTGCATACAATTTACAAATGGGATGATATCTGTAATGGACAAGAGTGTCAGAAAACCATGGGCATCCAACCATACCATCAGAATTAAGTAATTACTGTAAGATTTTTTTGCCTTTGACTTTTTTTAAAGATTTTAAGAAATTTTCCAAGTGAATATACAAGCGACTTCTTTATTTCCTATTGATGCCCCATGTGTACTGATTGTCATACTGTGCAAGTGGTAAGTCACAGCGTTCGATGTGATTGTGCCACAGGCTCCAGTGGACGCCATGAGCGAGCCGATGGAGGGCGGCACGGTCTCCTTTGATGAGTATGTGAGGCAGAAGGCCCGCACTGTGCCACAGCATCGTATGAAGGAGTTTCTGGAATCACTGGCCGCTAAAGGCCCCGAGGTGCTGCAGGAGTTCAGCCAGCAGAGTGGCGCCGCGACCACCACCACCACCACCATGGTCTACCAGCAGGGGGGCAACTGCATCTACACAGACAGCACAGAGGTGGCAGGGTCCCTGCTGGAGCTCGCCTGTCCAGTAAGGGTCTTTTTCAGTATTAGCCAGTAAATGGTATTAAAATGGAGTTTTAGGGGGGGAAACGAATGGGAAATGCACACACATAGGACAATGGTATGAAGCTAAAAGTAGTGAGTGTAAAAGTGTTAAAGGTGTGTGCTGAATAACTGAATGTGAATTAAACCCTGCTGTGTCCGAGCAGGTGCAGGTTACATCTGCCCAGATCACGCCACAGCTGGCTGCAGCTGTGCATCAGGCCTCTGAGCAGCAGATCCAGGTGCAGGTCAGTAGCTAAACCACCCCACAGAATACCTTGATAAAACAAAACAAACAAAAATGAATATCACAAGCTAAAGCTCTTCTTTTCTGTCATGACCCTGCTAACTACGTGCAGATACAATACAGTTGTTTTTGTTTTCCTCAAAACTCTTAGCCCACCCATCAAGCCATACAAATGTCCCCGTGTCATTCTACATGGCAGGTGCAAATCCAGGGGGATCAGGGTCAGACAGTGGGTCAGGTGCTACAGGTTTCATCCCCTTCTCACCAGCAGCTGCAAGGCATCACTACCGCTGCACAGCTGGTGCAGCAGGGGGAACTCACGGAAGAACAGCATCAACAGGTACATTCAGTGTTCAGACATATACTCACATAACTCAGTCACACACACACACACACACACACACACACACACACATATATATAGACACCTATACATTTCCCTATGTATACCTTAATGCTTTGCATGTGTGTCTACTATATTAGCTCACACACCCTCTCACTTAATCTATGGTGTGTGTG
Organism: Clupea harengus; assembly: GCF_900700415.2. Classification (NCBI taxonomy): domain Eukaryota; kingdom Metazoa; phylum Chordata; class Actinopteri; order Clupeiformes; family Clupeidae; genus Clupea; species Clupea harengus. Next base: position 27,933,134 of record NC_045156.1, read on the forward strand.
TTCTACTCAGATCCAGGCGCAGCTGGTGGCGGCGGTGGCCGGAGGGCAGCAGATCCAAATCCAGACAGTTGAGGCCCTGTCTCCCATGCAACAGGGCCAGCACCAAGGCACTGATCGCCGGCCTGGAGCCTCCAGCCCCGTTGCCGTGCTGCAGCCGGCCAAGAAGCGCAAGGTGGACATGCCCATGACCACCGTGTCGTACTCACTGCCGCAGGGCCAGCAGCTGGCCACCGTGCTGGCCATTCCACAGGGCCAGGGCCAGCAGAGCTACGTGTCCCTGCGGCCGGACCTGCTGACGGTGGACAGCACGCATCTGTACAGTGCCACCGGCACCCTCACGGGCCCCTCGGGCGAGACCTGGACCATCCCCGTCTACTCGGCGCCCCAGCCACAGGGCGTGGCCCACATCGCCATCCCGCAGGAGGCCTACAACGCTGCAATGCAGCTGCAGTCGCTTCCCATTGCCACGGGCACTTCGCTCGACGACAAGGACAAGGACAAAATGACTATCAGCGGGGTGTTGCAGTCTCAGGGGTCGGGGCTGGGCACGCAGGAGGAGGTGGTGCAGATGTTCCCGGCGCAGTTCATGAACGGCAACATCCACATCCCTGTGGCCGTGCAGACATTGGGCGGGGCCTATTCTGGGGCGACACAGCAGTTGCACATCTGGGACCCGCAGCAGGGGCAGATAGTAGACGGCGGGGAGCAGCAGCTCCACCTACAGGTCAGACACGGGGCAGCGAGGACCGCATGCACTGCTTTTGCCTCACTCTTTAAAGCCATGTCATTTTTTTCTGTTAAATAAATGTTATTCATATTTATAATACATTACGACAGAATAGAAGGGGTGTAATGTTGCCTTTGTACTGGCAGGACCCAGTACACATATCCTTGTAGTACTCAACATGTCCTTGATAAATATCAGTCCATTTCCTGCATCTAGCTCCACCCAAATAGTAAGTGGAGGACTGCACTAGTTTAGTCCACTCATGCACATACATTTATAGGGCAGTGGTTCCCAAACAGAAGGAGAACTCTAAACAACCAACTATTGGTCAAATTAGGAATGGCAGTGCTCTTCCAGCCTAGTGGCCTGTAACTAACCTATTTGGTGATGAGTTCATGGCCTACTTTGTACCTACCGTTTAGCCATTATGTGAGAAGGGATAGCTAGCCGAATTATTAATACAATGGACATGCGCCTAACTTGAACCAATCCGAAGAATGGAACGATACATAGCTAATCGTAAAAACAATCCAGCCAGAGAGCTCTGCTCAAATACAATTGAAAAAAAAATATTTAATTGATGAAATATTTAAGTTTAACGGACAGATGATGAGATTATATTGAAAATGGTGAAGTTTAAGAAAAGGAATGCAACAGCTGATGAGTGAGTGAAAGGTTATATGAGCCTCTCAGTCTTTGCACCGTGGTGTATGAGTGTTTGAGAGCCACTGGTGTAGGGTGTCATGGAGTGTTGTTGAGTCGGTTGTGGGTGTCATGGAGTATTGTTGAGTCGGTTGTGGGTGTCATGGAGTGTTGTGGGTGTCATGGGGTGTTGTTGAGTCGGTTGTGGGTGTCATTGAGTGTTGTTGAGTTGTTTGTGGGTGTCATGGAGTGTTGTTGAGTTGTTTGTGGGTGTCATGGAGTGTTGTTGAGTCGGTTGTGGGTGTCATGGAGTGTTGTTGAGTCGGTTGTGGGTGTTATGGAGTGTTGTTGAGTTGTTTATGGGTGTTGTCCAGGCGCAGGTGGAGGGAGAGCAGCAGGGCGAGGCCACCGCAGAGCTCATGCTCCCCATCTCGCTAAAGCCAGAGGAGGGCCTGGAGGTGTGGCGCATATGGGTGCTCCGCAAGAACGCCGAGATGGACAAGGAGGAGCAGAACAAGCTGGCCCCCATTGGACGTGAGTACTGGAGGGCCGTAAGACAAACCTTTGCACCGTTGGGTTGGTTGAGAGATGCGCTAGGGGGAACTTGGCTAGACTGCATCAGGACCCCTTTTCTAGCTGTGCTCTTTGAATGGACTTAACTTTGTATATAAATTGAGTTAACCCTTCCTCTTTTTCTCTGTGTTTCTCTCATTCTTTCTCTTGCAGGTCGTCAGCCTCTGCGGTTCCGTGAGGACCTGGTGTCGAGTGCAGTAGCTGAGCTTAACGTGGCCCTGTCCCTGATGACACAGGAGGCCAAAGACCTGGAGGGGGAGTGCTTTGAGGCTGACGCCCTCTACTACGTGTTCCTATGCATTCAAAAGGTTAGAGAGCGGCTGATATCTAGCCAGTCCTCTTCATAGCAACTGAAGCCCAACTGTGTAATGATACTGTAACGATACAGAAGTCCTGGGTTCAATTGAATTGATGACAAAAAAAATTAAAAATTGTTCATTCACATTACAAAACATTTAAAAAATATATACATTGTAGGGTAATATTGTTTCTTTATTGTCAGCTTAAAATAAAATCACATAAATGTATTTGATGTTGTATAATGTAATTCTTTATTTCATCCCATAATGTTTTTTTCTTTCCGAAATAGTACCTGTTTGAAAATAGCCGGGTGGACGACATCTTCTCCGATCCTTACTACATACGCTTCTCACAGTGTTTACACAAAGTGCTTGAAGAGTACAGGCCCAATGTACATCCACTAGGTAAGACATCCTCCAGAGCAGTGTGTGGTGGAGAGCGTTTGAGAGAACGGGCACTAAGTGCTCTGTGGAAGCCCTTGGAGAGGGAGACTTATTCCTCTTTAAATCTCTTGTCTTGTGTGGTTGTGATGATGATGATGATGATGATGGTAATAACGACTTGGAGAAAAGGACATGTTAAGTAATGCAATAAAGTCAAACAGATGCTTCTCAAATGACTTTCTCCAGTCTCAATCCTCATTTCTCCCAGTCCTGTATCATTACCACATTCCTTAGTTTTGAGCTTTCATCCCTTTTACTGGGATGACATTTTTAAGCTAACTATATCGGGTAGGCCTCAGTTATCACATGCGCTCTCTTCTTTCTTTCTTTCTTTCTTTCTTTCTTTCACTCTCTCTCTCTCTCACAAACATACACTCACTCATAGCATATCTGATGCTGTTTGATGCTGTGTTGTGGGACGAGCTGAAGGGTACGTAGCTGACCACATGTGTGTGTGTGTGTTGGCCTCTCTTCCTTCCAGGTTACATCATCCCCAGTCACGTGACTGAAGAGATGCTGTGGGAGTGCAAGCAGCTCGGGGCCCACTCCCCCTCCACCCTCCTCTTCACGCTCATGTACTTCAACACCAAGTGAGTGGATCTCTCCTTCTCTCTTCTTCTTCCTCAGTACTACATTAGTCTGTCCGTCTCTTCCACTGTCTTCCCTTCCCTTTGTCCGTCTCTCACTTATCTGTCCCAATCTACATGTATCATACAGTAACCGTGTTTGTTTACATGAAGCTGCATGAGAGGGGCTCATTTGATTACCATTATTATTTGATTACCATTATTATCAGGCTGTTCACCATGATAACTTCTGTCTGCGTCAGGTATTTCCAGCTGACCTCAGTGGAGCAGCATATGAAGGTGGCCTTCTCCAAAGTGCTGAGGCACACTAAGAAGAACCCATCCAACCCCAAGGACAAGAGTACTACCATCCGATACCTGAAGGGCTCAGGGCCCCATCACCTTGGCCAAAAGGGTGAGGGACTCCGCACTACAGCACCTGCTCATTGTCAAAACACAAACGAAAGGGATGTTTGTAAAAAATCTCCCTCTTTCCATTGTGCCTTCAAAGTTGCATCGTTGTTGTAACTATAGAAGTTATCACACGTAACAATAGCTACTTCACCTGCGGTCTACTTAAGGTATAAAAACTGTGGTAATAAGTAGTAATAGTTGTAGTAATAACTAAATGCTGACAAGCGAAGCACCCATGCAGAACTGGTGTATTACTTTACTATCGGTCAGAAATAAAGATGTCTCCATACACAAACTAACTTGTATTCTGTTGCCATAGTGACTGATGACATGTACGCAGAGCAGTCAGAGGACCCTGAGAACCCCCTGCGCTGTCCTATCAAACTCTACGATTTTTACCTCTTCAAATGGTGGGTCTGACCTTTGACCTGGTTGGTGTTTCCTCTGTACATGTGTTTTGTCAACCTATTTATCATCTTGGCAGTAAACGGTCGAGCGCTACATACAATGTATGTATTTCATGAAATGTTATCAGAGCATATATATATATATATATAGATAGATAGATAGATAGATAGATAGATAGATAGATAGATAGATGTATGTATTGCCAGGTGTCATTCGGTTCTCACCAGAAGTCATTTCTCCCAGTGGAGCATGTATACAATTTTCAGAGAAACCAAAACATCACGTTCTTTTCTTGACTTCCTGAAGTTTCTTAAGAGACATGACTTGCAAGAATCTCATAATCATCCAAATGTTTCAAGTGTCGCAGTCTTGCAGAATATTTGAACACTTGTTAGCAGTAGACAATGTTTCGGTGCAGTTCATATTTGAATAATGTCTTAATCCGACTGTAGCTCCTCGTGATCCGTCTCATTGTTCTGTCCCAGTGTTCTACTGTTTAGGTTGTCTTTGTTCATCATCTATCTCTTCCATATTCCCTCCGCAGTCCTCAGTGTGCCAAGGGGCGGAATGACACGTACTACTTGACTCCGGAGCCAGTGGTCGTGCCCAACAGCCCTATCTGGTACTCAACACAGCCAATCCCCAGCCAACAGTTGGAGCATATGCTCACACGCATCAGCATGGTGCGGGAAATCCAAGAAGTCATCGCCATGGCATCCACAAATGTAAACTGACCCGAGTGAGCGTCTGTCTCTCCATTGTGGTGGATTCATTAGAACTTCTCTCTTCCAGCAGCAGTCTGGAGGACTCCAGCATTTCCTGCTGGAAATTGAACTTAATGGCCTTTTCACTTTTTTTTTTTTTTTTTACATAAAATATATATAAGAATATGTACACCTAAAGATACATCTCTGTTAAATCACCTCCTGACTGCTACTATCATGAAATCTACCACAGTGAATGGAACTTCTGGTAAGGTAGCTCAGTCATGGACTGTACGTTTAATTCCACCTGTTTCCCCACACCCAAACCTCATTTGCAAGTTTCTGTGAAGTAAGTACCCGATTTCTTTGGTGGAAAGAGACAGACCTAAGTAGAAAGCTTGGGAAGATGTTCCCTACACACACACACTCACTCACAGCTCTCCAACCTACCCAAACTGATTTCACCAGTGAGGAAGAACCTACTGAGCAGGGTCATGGCTCCCTGTAGCACGTCATCTGCAGTATGATTATATATTAAATGTGATTTCTGTTTTGCTTTTTATTTTTATATCTGTATGTATAATCTCCCTGTCTGTATTGAAATACTGGAGTTGGGAGGTTATGCAGGAAAAGTTCATGGTTTCAAACATGCTTTTTGTACAGTTATTGTCCTGTGTGGTGTGTTGCAGTTTAGAACGGTTGCCTCCCATTGTTGCTGCTGTTTTTATCTTAGTCATCAGTTGTGTTTTACAGGTAGGTGATCTTAGTGGATGGCTTTTAATAGGAACACCAAATAATATTGGTATACATCATTCTATTTGCCTTAACCCACTACTGTTTTAGTGACCAATGAGATATTTGTTGGGCTAATTTACAGCTTGAAGAGAATTCTTAAATATCAGAAGATATATTATTAATATATATTAGCTTGTGTATGCAAAACACTTGAAACGTATTTACCAACACAAACACTGAAATTTACCTGCAACACAAGGTTAAGTTTGGGGAGAGTCAGGGCTATTTAATAACACGTGGCAAAGTTGCTTTTTAGCAGAGGATTCAGAATATTTGACTTTTACAACAGCTATACACAAGAGCCTAAAGCCTCCAGAAATGCATGTACATACACACCAATCACAACAAATGCAGAGTATTTAAGGACTGAAAACAAGTTGCCTTATCAACATCTGATAACAATGAGCACAATAAGCATAGTCCAAAATCAGGGCCTGCTATGAGCAGTTGGATTAATTCAGCTGGCATCATGGGTTCCTATACCACAGGATTCCCCCATCATCAGCGGCTTCTTCACACAACTTGACTAGAGCCTACTGCTTCTCCCAGTCGTCCGATGCTTCTTCACACAACTGGACCAGAGCCTGGTGTGTTTGAATGTGTATGTCTCAATTCATGGTTTCTCTGGTAGGGAAAGCTGTAGCCGTTGCACAGAGCTTGTGAAGAACCTGGGTAACCGGCAGGATACAGTGAGGTCACGGTGACCTTTGAACCCGGGGATTGTCAGCTTGTGATGGTGTAGGTGCAGAGGAAGGTGGCGTGCTTTGCTCTGTTCCAGGCCTAAGTGGCGCAAAACTCCCTCTGGCAGTTGCTATATAAAAAGAAGCACAGAAAGGTAGAATTGTGATTTACATCCAAAGGCATAAAGAAATGCCCACCTGCATTGAATGTAATGGTGCAGGAGAGACAGTCACTTTACTGGGCCATTTACAGTTTATTGACAAAATGGAAGTGACCACCAATTTTTTGTTTCCAAGTCAGAGATGTTTTGGTGAGGTTCTTACCTGAGGTGCTAGCTTATTCCAGTGGGCATATTTATGGTCCCCCAGGACGACGCACCCCATCGCAAAAGCCATGTGGACACGCAACTGGTGCTTCACGGCTTAAAAAACAAAGCAAAAAAGAAAAGTACGGTAGTTACAAATCACCATAAATGTTTGCTGGCCTGGCACTATCAGACCATGGCTATGTGCGAAATGGAATTTTTTAAAAGCTGCATTCTTAGAGGTAGGATTGTTAAGACAACGGATTCGCTAGACAGCTGAAAGGTAAAGAAGTTTTGGATGCAGCCTACATCATCTGGAACATTTTGATTGAGTAGAGTTGAAAGAGTGGGCTAAGGGGAGTCGTAGATTCAATCCCTTTCAGTTCAATCTTAATGTAGACTACAATCCAATTCATCCCAAATGAGAATAGGCTGTCCACAACAAACCAGTACCAAATACCAGCCTGCTGACGACTGACCTGTGACCGGCTGGAGCTCCACCAGGCTGCAGCTATTGGTACTGTCCAGCACACGGTACTGAGTCACCGCGCTGTGGGCATGCCGGTTGGCTCGCACCCGAGTCACACCCTCTCCATCAGCACTGGTCTGGAAGAGTGGACTAAGCCCCATCTGATGGGAGAAGATCATTTTGTATGGTTTGAAGAGCATGAGGTCAGTGAATTCCAATCATGTTTACATTTGTGGGAATATATTCGCTATAGTGGGAGTCAATTAAATATGCTTTTGCTCTGATGGAGAGAAACTGGTTAAATAAGGTCAAATGTACAGAATGTGTTTTAACAGGCCAATGCAGACTGATCACCTTATAATTATTATAATCATTATTATACGTGATGATTTTAATTGAACCTCTATATGTAACTGCAATCTGTAACCATCACCTTGAAGTGAGGTTGTGCTCCAGTGACCTCTCTCTCAATGACAGGTATATCTACAATCCCCTCTGAGGGCACAGGTACGCCAACAGCCACCGCCCTGCAAAGCAAAAACAGAAGCTGTTCACAACTGAAGATGTTTGTTCCCTCAGGAGTGGGGGAGAGAAGCACAAGCAGTGTCTGAAATCCCATTGACGTATGTACCAGTACTTCCTCTCCACTTGTAGGGCCTTGAAGAGGGTGTGGATGTGGTCAGCTGCCTCTTCTGTTTGGGCAAGCAGTAGAGTGCCAGTTATGTCTTTGTCCAGACTGTGACAAATGTGCAGCCGAGTCTCTGTCCTCATGCCATGGAGCATTTTCGCCAACACTGGCAACACACTTTGTATGCTGGTTGTGGCACCCGTTGTATCTAAACAGAAGGTAAAAGTTTAGTAGGAATATAAATACAGCAGTTTTGACATTTCTCTTTTGCACGACACAAAAGTGTCAGTATTTTAATGTAAGAAATGTATGCATCTACATTTGCATAAACTCGTACCGTGCACTGGAACTCCATAAGGTTTGTTGATCACGATTACATCTTGATTTTGAAAAACTATGCTTTTGTGTAAGACTTTGGCTAGCACGTTTGGATGGACACTTTGTAACTGTTGGGTAAATTGCTTAAGTTGTGTGACTCGGCGCTGCAACGGGGAGACGGCAGAGAGTGTCTGAAAAACATAAACATGTGGAGAATGGAGTCACATTTGTTTGGGCGACATGACTCCTAAATTATCAGACAGATTCACCGAAAAATAACACATGCATGCAATGTACAGTTTTTAGGCTAACATACAATGTTTGTTCACCAACCTCTTTGAGCTTTGGTGTTTTTCGGCTATTGGGTTTCCCTTTCGACTCCCGTTCTCGCTGCACAAGGTCAATAGCTTTAAGACCCCTCTTGTTTTCAGATGCTGGTCCACCGGTTTCTTTCCCTAGAGTACTCATAGGTGAGCGGGCAAACTGCTGACATGATGGCCACGTTTTCAGACAATAATGACATGTATTACTTATGCCACAACTCACAAGAAGTTTAGTCCTCTTCATTCTTAAGTATAACACGTTATACCAGACCGCATATAAGGACTATGATTATGCTAAGTGCAATAAGCTCTACACAGACCAGTTGTCAGCATGTGAACTTCAGAGCATGACTGAGGGATCATTTCCGGGTTTACGAGCCTTCAGCTAGATGTCAAAGTAAAAGCCTGAACTATTTCGCTTAGTGAAGTCTTTGGCTTGGTAAGAATGTAATAGGCTACACGAATGGTCGCTCTATGTGGAGGATGTGTAGTTGGCATAGACCTTCACAGCCTACCTTTTCTGAATCTTTATATTAATCTATTTCAGATGTTCATCTCCTGTTAGTCTTCAAATATTGGCAACCTATATGCCGGCTGGTGAAAATGACGCTAATCCAAATCGCTAAACTAGCTAGTAGTAGTAGTACTTTTAGTTTGAATCGTTTATCCCAACCCTAATGATGCCCACTCAACTTTAATTGTAGCCTATGCTTTGTGTTGATTTAATTATTAATTAATATAGCACCATTAATGTTAAGGTAAGGTATTTAGCAGACACTTTTGTCCAAAGCGACTTACAAAGCATTAGATAAAAAAAACAGTACAAACAACAATGAGAAAATTCAATATTAAGAATAATACTTAGATAAGAAATGTGTGTGGATCAAGAACTATTTGAGTGTGGATCACGAAAAAGTGAAAAGAATGTCTCAAAATGATGTCAGTGGAAGCTGGGATGAATGTGTGAGTTGGATGATCCATAAATGCAGATTCAACACCTCACACGCAGAATTACAAATGACATTCCACGACAAATGCACAAGCAAAGTATGATGTGTATTTACAAATAAACATCAATTTGTACAAATCATAGTACATTTATTCAAATGAGTACTTATAAGTCACAAGAAAGGAGTTCTGTGTTTGTGGATGGAAAAAAGACATTTGTAAATCATCGAATATTTGTGGATCATGGTACATGCAATACATCTCAATGGAGATTATTGCCAGGGATGAAAGTCGTCCTTGGTCAGTCCGATTCCGACTGTATGTTTTGAGTCTTTTCAAAGCAGACAAGGACCTTTCCACGGACACTGTTATAACCGGTATAGTGAGCACCAGCTGGAGTAACTTTGTCGCCTCAGGAACAGTCTGCATCAGATCCTTCTGGGCCAAAAAGCTGAGAAGCTGTCCAGGGGATTTACATTCATCCCTCACTGTTTGTGAGCTATACAGTCCGATGAGATGAAAACAGACAATTATTCCTGCAATATGACTACTGAGCTCTGCTGAAGTCTTTAAGGTGCGTAGCAACACCATGTGCCCTCTTACTCCAGGTAAGCTGGACAACTACACCAAAAATGTGTTAAGAAGGATGATTGGCTCTTACTTGGCTAGACAGGAGGCGCCAGAAGCAAATAAAAGTCTTTCAGACTTTGTGATTTGTGAGCTAAATTACATGACTGCCTCTAATGAGCAGCCAGGAAGTGATGTCACTGGCCCAAAGGCTCCCTCTCCATTCCATGCATGAGACATAGACAAACATTTCTATCAAACATAGAATTTCAGATGAACACTTTTAAGGCAGGGACCAATGTGCTTGTCAACTCAGTCAGAGGGCTACACCTCCCTACAATCTTCCAGATTCGACGCAGAGGAAGATGGTTCGTCAGAGATACCATGGATTGACTTCTCCTCTAAATACATGGATGCCATTGCTATGGATATTGTTGATCAGTTTGCCAGTGACAGACATAAGAGCCCAGACTTCCTTTAGTTCCTCAACTCTGCGAGTGGACACAGGTGGCACAGACAGCAAATAATCTGGAAATGGGCAGGAACTAACATAAAATGAGCAGGAATTAACATAAAATGAGCAGGAATGAACATAAAATGAGCAGGAACTACTATAAAATGAGCAGGAACTAACATTAAATGGGCAGGAATGAACATAAAATGAGCAGGAACTAACATAAAATGCCCGTCAGTCCGTTTATATCCCCAACTTCTAAAATGCTGATTAAAGTAGAAAAGATGTTTGCTTGTTGGTCAATAAGGAGCGGCAGTGACCTCAAAAGGTTCGAGGTCAGACAGCTGATCGATGTGAGTACCCATGTGATAGTGTGTGATTGTTGTAGAGGTCCCATAAAAATCCCTAATGACAAATCCCAAAGAATTGCACCAACCGTGATGGCAGTAGTGACAATGGATTTAATTGAGCAGTAGAATGAAGAATCCTTGTCAAGACCATTGGAATTGAATAATAACAATAAACAGTTATGTTCGTGTGGATGTAACGCAAATTAGTAGGTAATTACTTGAAACATTTAGTCAAATTCAGCACACACTTTAGGCGTTTCGTGTCAGGAGGTTCCTCTCAAGAGCATGGTAGAACACTCAAGAAAATGGTGGAATTCACAATCCTCTGACCTCTCTCTTTGATTTCTTACTCATCAAGATTTAAAGTAATTGGAGTATGTGTGTGTGTGTGTGTGTGTGTGTGTGTGTGTGTGTGTGTGTGTGTGTGTGTGTGTGTGTGTGTGTGTATAATGCTGGGTATCCCTCATACTGTATTGTGCCCTAGAGGCTAGAGGAGCGTTTGAGGCTGAGCAGGAGGGAGTTGCTGGCATTCGAGTTTCCTGTGCTGGTGGCGCTGTAATTGAACCTGCACCTGCACCTGCCCGACCATGAGCTGCTGTCACGCTGCAGACGCCTGCTGCAGACCACCTGACCCAGGAAGGAACCTTTCATTACCAACCACTACCTAGGCAGGGCTGCTTGACTTGAGAGACTGGATGGCATCAGAAACAACTACAGACCACCCGGCACTCTATGGATTTAACACTGGAGATGGCCTTGTAGTTTAAATGTTATACAATAAACTAGCTTCTTCTATCCTTCACACAAGTTAGACACTTCAAAATAACTTAAATAACAAACAACAATTGGCTTGGTAGTGGAGGGAATACAAATTATTGAGAAAAAGGTTATTGAGACTGAGATTAAAAGAGTCAATGCTTCCACTTCCTTATTATTTATTGAGGTGGAGTGTTTTCAGTATGTTTCTCAATCCCTTTCAGTCTGCCCCATTTAATCAGGGGGAATTCATATTTCCTTCAGAAAATGATTCCACAGAAATTGAACCTTGTTCTTCTGCTCTCTGACACTGGTTGCATGGCTTTGCGCTCCTTCTTTTCTCTGGCTAATTCCTCTTTCTTTGCTTTCTTCTCTCTTTCCTTTTCCAGCTTCCTCTGCTTTGCCTGGATTTTCTCCAGTTGTTTGCTCATCTTTTTGTCCAGTTTCCATCTCTCCGTCAATTGTGTATCCCTTAGTTTCTCCTCCTTCGTATACATTTTGGTGCGAAGTTCTTTCATACTTTGTTCAATCTCTTGCTCCATCATGGCCGCGATTGGGTTTAGTGTCACCTCTGTGTCACAGAGCGCCTGAAGAGAAGACACCTGAAGGACACAAACACAGAACATGTACAGATGGAAGCAATTAAGTGGGGAACGAGAAGGCAGCATCTAGTGTGACTGAATGTCTGGGTAGAGATGGTGTAAATGTTTGTTTATTTATTTACCTCAAACGGCGAAACAAAATGATTTATTTACCTCTTTTTCTGCCTGCACCTTCAGCTCTGTCAGTAGTTTGTGTTTCAGAGGGGCAACAACCAGGGCTCCTGATAACACCAAGTCTACCCTCTCAGTGGTCATCCTTTCAAAGTTCTCCAAGTCTTTATTCATTTGCTCTTTCAGCCTTTCAGCCACGGCATCATCATCATGGTCCTGCTTTTCCAGGAGTTCCTGAAGCGTATTGTTCTCGAATTTAAGTTTATTAATTTTTTCGTTCTCCTGCTCCAACTCTTCCTTTTCGCTATTGATGCAATAGAAGTTTAAGTCTTTCTCAAGCTGGCATTTCAATTGTTCTTCCCTTCTTGCTACTTCTATTCCTTTCAGTAGTGTTTCTTTCTTTTTTCCCCATTCCTCCCGTTCGGCTTTCAATACAGCCTCCATCTCTACTATGTCCTGCAGGAGGGACTGCATAGTTGCTCTCTTTGCTCGTTCATTCTGCTCATTTTCTGCTGCCATGTCATTGAAAACTGCTTCCAATTGCACCCTTGTTGTCTGACTCATCTCAAATCTCACACTCTCACTCAGATGATTCATTTTGGTAAAGTAAATGACAAACAAACAATAACCACACTTTTATATACTTTGTGGAACGCGATGTCGTCGTCATAGAACATGACGGCACAATTGCCTTGTGTCACGTCATTACCTCACCGGCATGAGCCACTTCAGAATGCACGCTATTATAAAATGAACAATAAATTAATAATTCAATTAATACGCACCGTCTAGCGGTCATCTGATAAAAATCGTACAAATCTCGTTCGCTTAATGTCAGTTTGAGTTTTCTAAACAAACGAGACACCTCCCAGAATGCAGTTCAGATAATCTACAGTGAATGTCACAGGGAGTTATGGTAGATGACAGATGAAGATCTTTAGGCTAAACGTATCTTACTTCATTGGACCTGTTGGTGTAGAATGAAAAAAAGAATGTGGTGATTTCAGAACACCTGTTTGGTGTTTCATTTGTGACCAGGATATTTCTTAGCCTCCCGACATTATGATCAGTTAAGTCTACAGGAATTTTAATTTCATCAATCAGTTAACTAAAATATGTTATCCGTCCTTACATTATTTGATAAGAACTGTGTTTAAAACATTTAATACATTTAGTGTGGGGCTACACATACGGCTATCATAATGCCTAAGTAAATAGTAAGATACTAATGAAACTATGTGAACAGAGACTAGGGTAAATAAAATTGACAATAAGCAGTTATAGTCCTAGCACCTAGCACCTATCGTTCTGAAATGTACTGAAGCTCATGGATATGGAATCGGACTAGAGTTCAAAGTTAAAAAAAAAGTTCAAAGTACTTTATTTGTCATTGTCACAAAAACAACGAGACAGACGAGGCAGACAGCTAAAAACTTAAGTTGCTGTGGACATTAACTGCCACAGCTAAATAATAATAAATAACAATTAATAAATAGATAAATAAATATCCCTGAGTACATTAAAAAAGCAATATATATACATTGAGGTGCATCAATAGTTGCAGGGTAGAGTGTTAGAGTGCAGTCCATGAGGGAGGCCGGGACGGGGAGATGTTTTTTTTTGGGTGAGCTGTTGATAAGCCTTATTGCACGAGGATAAAAGCTCTTTGCCATTCTGGAGGTGTGTGCTTTTGTGGATCTGAACTTTTTCCCTGACGGGAGTAACGGGAACAGATGATGGGCAGGGTCCGTGAGGTTGCGATTTGAACGCTGCATGAACCGGGAGGAGGAGACGGAATAGATGTCGGGCAGCTCTGCTCCGATGATCCTTCCCGCTGTTTTAATCAGCCTGGATGGCTGCCTGCTCAGCCTTTGTGCAGCTCGAGAACCATACGTTCAGGCAGTATGTCAGCACACTCTCTGAAGTGCACAATTAGAATTAATTTGTTGCGGAGCAGAAGTTGCACGCAAAGGTGTTCTGTAACTTCTCCCCCCCCCCCAAATAAGATAATTACAATTAAATATGATTAATCTGTTCTTGGGATAATATATACATATTTTTTAAGAACTAGAAGCATGCCCAGGCTGAAAACGCGCTCATAAGAATGACAGTTCCACCAAGTATAAAGAGAATAGACTAGACTATACTAGAAAAAGTGTACTGTGAAAAAACTAAGTAATGATAACCCAGTGCGATTATATTCTGAAACCAATTCACCTGACTACCGACAGAATTTACTGTAGACAAAGCACCTGATTGCCTTTGTTTTGTCCGCAGATATGCCGTATTGTCTACAATAAAAAAAACACTGCGACAGCATTGGACGAAACCAGAGATTTATTTCAGAATCATAAAAATATCTTAGCAGGTAAGGTTATTGTCTTTTACTTTTTGTTTATTTAGAAAGGTCTGGAGTAAAATTGCTTTGTTATAGCCAGAAATAATTCTTTCTGCTAGAAAGAATTAGTCACCATTCACTTCTGTGTTGTAATACAAGGTTGTCCTTCAGTTAATGGTTATGTATTCACAATGAAAACTGAAAAAAGTCACAGTATGGGACAGCATTAAGTAAATTGTTGAACAGTCAGACCAGCTCTCTATTGATGGTGCCCAGTAACAGAGAGCTAAAAACAGCCTAGTCCTGTCAGCTGTGTATCAGGACCATTTGAGGCGTTCAAGACCTGCCATTCACAGCCATGGACACTAGACACCCCGCTACACAGATACCCTCTGGCAGCACTGCTAGCAAAAGGGACTCGTTTGCACCAGCTATGGACCAGCGCACAAGACAGGCTGCTCTTTACTTCCTGAGGAACATCTGTCTGGATGGCCAACCACCACAAGGTTTTAGGGAGGGCTTTTTCGGTGCTGAGGTGGTAAATGAGGTCGCCATGACGACACACCATTAGTACAGCGGCATCACAACTGCAATATTTCACAATTCCGTAGCAGGGGACCAGACTTGGAGTGATAGTGTACCAACAAGCCTGCCAGTAGATCAGGAGTCTATGGACTTTGAAGCACAGGCTGCATCTGACATAAGCAGTCTTCTTTATCTTCATCCTCCGTCGGATGCTGCTGTCATAGGGAGATTCACCCCAGCACCTCAGAGAACACTCTCTGGCTCCCCCCAAACACATAGTTCCTCAGACAAGCAGGGCAACTCCTCCCAGGAGTTACAGCGGACAAGGTAACCTTTAGATAGACACATATCATACATAACTAACTGATGATAGAATTCATGTAATTCATCATCAGAGTCTTTAAAAAGGAATCATTATTATTAATGTCATTGCGTTTGTCGTCTTAATGACACCAATATGGAACTAACCAAAGCATCTTTCTCAGGCGCAGAATCCGGTTTGAGACCCTGCAGGACATTGAGGAGAATGCTCCCCTCCACAGGTCATTCAGGTGTTGCATTTCACACACATGAATGACTTACATACATCATATTTTGTTTGCTTACCGTCAAAGCCACATGCTAGAATTTTGTATGCGGTGAGAAATGTAAAGTCGAGATAAACTACTCATTTAGGCAATTCTGTTTTCTGTTCAGATGCAGATCATCAAGCTCTCCTCGACCAAAGAACAGTAAAAGGGTCCATTTCATAAAAAAACCTGCGACAGCATGACACAAGTGACGGCAGGTACTTTGCACATATACACCATGGACACTCTCTAGGTAGCTAATCAAAGTGAAGATGGTAGAATATGTGAGCGCTTGCAGGGAGGTGTCACCTACTACTAACAGAGAGAGGGGAGGGCAATCCCAACCTAATTACAGAAACATTAAGACATAGGCTATAATTCCTCCTGTCACAACACAACTAATCGCATTTTTAAAATTCGGACAAATGGCTGACAGAAATCACAACTAAGTTAAGCTGGACACCAATGAGGGGTCTCTATAATACACGCACACACAAACACACGTACAGATTTAAACAGTGGGATACTGGGCTGTGAAGGAAGAAGGATTTGTAATCTATGTGTAATGAAGGTGTGTCATGTACATATTTGTATACATTTATTTTCTAATGCCACCTACAGTACAATAATAGTAACATCCTGGTTGTAACTGATGTTTTTCCATCACAGGATAATTCTGATAACTGTCAGACGAGCTATTTGACCTTTTTTTTTTTCTCATACCTTACCGAGACTACAGTCATATTGGGTACGTTTTCTTTCATTATACTGTATGCTTTTCGTCATGTATGTCTTAGGCCATGTGACCACCGGTGCATGCATAGGACAGGGCTATATATTATCATGTAATAAAATAAATAGATAAATAAATAAAAGTGGTATTCATTGGGCTCCAAGCACAATGTGCAAACTGCCCCAAGTAGTGAAAGATTGAATGATTTTGTAAATGTTTCATAAGGATTTAAAATCTAAATGAATTCTGAAGATGGAACCATGAACCATGTCAGAGGAACAGAGGAATATGCTCTAACCTCTTGTAGCAACATCTTAAAAAAAAAATAGGTAAATACCTTCTATATGCCATTATTAATGAGCTAACAACATTCCATTTGAGATTGGCCTTTAAAAAATTAGCTGATTCATTTTGATTGGTCCTAGGTAACCATTTTGTTGAGCAAGCCAAATGGATTGCAGAGGTGCAGTGGTCATAATATGACAAAAACCCAGAACCCACATAACTCAATGAGTACATCTAGTGGTAGAAAATGTCCTGACGTCCTGTCCTGTATTGTCTGACAGACTTACTGACAGGCACTAACTCACTTATTAATTAACTCACTCTTTCACTAGATATGCATACAGCAGAAATGACATTGTTGTCGTTGCAGTTCTTTCAGTGAGCATTCCTGACCAGTGGTTAGCATGTTATCATAAGTAAGCAAGAAGGCAAGATTGCGACACTAGCAAAAATAATGAAAAAAAAGTGAGTTTCCTGTAATGTCTTTGACCTTACACCCTTAAACCTCTCTGCCTACCGGCTAAGGGGAACTGATCAAATGCCATTAGTGTGGGAGAGTTCACCATCTCATTGAGATCCTCATACTGCACTAACTGAGCCAGACCTGAGTTACAAAAAACATCTTCAGCAGCTGTGTTCAACAGAAGTAAAAACAGTTCTGTCTACACAAAAAATGTTGTTTTTATACCAATGGACTGTGCCATTAATATTCTTGTTGAACGTGGTTTGAGGAACAGAGAGATACGAGTGGCTTAATTTGTCTTGTTGGTCATTCTGTTTACATTAAATCATTTCTATAATGTCATTACATAACTGTGTGCTAAATGTTGAGGAGAACATCATTACAATATAATGAAGACCAGTGCAGAACTATTGAGTACTACTGCATTGTATTGGATCATTGTTTTCAAAATGTCTTGTATGTTGATGTGATGGTGTACTGTATGATGTGTTATTTCAGTAATGGTATTTGTTGTTGTCTCCTCGAGACATTGGGGCGTTAAAAATCTCTCCATTTGTGTTGCATTGCGTTTTACATTGAGAAATTCAGCAAGTACCCTAAAACAAGAAAAGCCCTGATCCCCATCATTTTTTCAGTGGAGACCTCAGGAAAGTAGACATTGAAAAAAATGATAAATGTGAATGACGACATGGTTTATTTAATCTCAAATTTCCATACTTGATATGAGATTTCATATGTTTTGCATATCATGTTTAAATCATTTGTTTTTAAAGATATTTCCAGCATTGTTTCAGTTTTACTCTCTATCTTTTTGACCATTTCCGAAGCATCCAAATCTATCCTATCCAAATACAAACTAAGCATCCATACATGTCAGCTGTCTAACTGTTGGGAATATACTCAGTGTCAAGCAGATTGCTCTTGTGGGATGTCTTCACATCTTAATGACACTTCTGACAGGTTGATCTGGCTAATTGTTCTCTGCCAGAATGACGGTGAGAGACTGTTTCTCATTTGAAAAGTCCTTTGCTTGTGTAACATAGCTGACCCTGCAGTGGATCTGGCCCTTATCCGGTCCTGACCTGGTCCCGATCCAGCGTGGATTTGTGGCTCAGTCAACGACTATCTAGGTAGGTCGGTCCTGAACCAGCAAAAGCATCCACACACACACACCAAAAAAATGAGTGGCAGTGTTTGAATAGTTTCCTATACACTGGACTCTAAGTGAATGATAGTTTAGGTAATGATTTACCTTGAATAGGTCTTCTTCAGTCATACAATGAGAGAAACAGCAAACACACATTGTTAAATGCTGAAGTATTGCATGTGGCAGTGGCAAGGACTGTGGGACAGCAACTGTACAAATGATGTCAGATGTCTTAATATTGCCTATGGTAAATCTCTGTATGTTATGTTACCACTTGTGGATGAAATAAGTTACAACACAAAGTAACTGTCATTTCATAAATAGTGGGCGTCACTCCATCTCCCAACACCAAAGCTAAGTGTAAAGGGACACTGAGTTCAGGTCAGGGCTTTAAAGTGCTTTACAGAGCCCAAGGCCTGAAACCCGCCCCAGAGCAAGCACAAGATGACAGGTCCTTTTAACAGCAAGACATCTTAAGCAGAACCCAGCTCAGAGGGGGACCCATCTGCTTGAGGCTGGTCCAGTAGAGGGGTAGAGGTGTGTGTGTGTGTGTGTGTGTGTGTGTGTGTGTGTGTGTGTGTGTGTGTGTGTGTGTGTGTGTGTGTGTGTGTGTGTGTGTGTGTGTGTGTGTGTGTGTGTGTGTGTGTGTGTGTGTGTGTGTGTGTGTGTGTGTGTGTGTGTGTGTGTGTGTGTGTGTGTGTGTGTGTGTGTGTGTGTGTGTGTGTGTGTGTGCGTGCATGTGTGTGTGTGTGTCTTATACAACAAGGA
The DNA here is from genome assembly GCF_900700415.2 of Clupea harengus. NCBI lineage: Eukaryota > Metazoa > Chordata > Actinopteri > Clupeiformes > Clupeidae > Clupea > Clupea harengus. The sequence continues at coordinate 27,952,045 of NC_045156.1, forward strand.
CATACTTTGAACATGCATCATATTGGCATTCATTGGCATACACAGAGCAGATGTACATCATGAGTACACACACATTGCAGGGTGTAGACAGGGAGAGAGTAAAGTAAGAGAGTAAATAAAGTTGTTTAGTAAGGCTACTTCATTAAGAGGAGGAGGAGGGGGGGGGGGGGGGTGGTGTTGAGAGCCTTGAAAGTTGCCTGTCAGAGATGAAAGGCTACAATTGTAAGGAGATACAGTTACTATTATTTGGCAGAGTGATAAGGCAGAATGTCATCTAGGGCTACTGTCTGCGCATAATAAAATAAATGAGTTGGCATGCCGATATAAGTAGATGACACAACAGGTGTGCTTGTGTAATACAGAGTAGCCTAGGCCTGTCTCTTTGTGCCAGTAGGAGGTTCTGCTGATGAATAATGAATGCTATCTGGGTTTTTTGTACTCATTGCTAGGTAAATTATATATGAACCCATCAGTAGGCTCGCTAGCCAATGTCCGTGGATGCACAGGCCTACTGTGCGCATCCCCCAATCGCAACTCACACACAGACCCATACATACTGACCAGCACTAATGTTTTAATCTTTCAGACTACTGAATTCCTTTTCAGTCCTAGTGATGGTGATGCACCAATGCAATTAACACACAAGAAAGTAGCTTGTAGCCTAATGTCTTTGACTTTTAATGTTTTAATGACATTTACATGAAGCTCATTTTTGATTTGTGTCCTGTAAATGCAATGCATGTAGATTCCTTTTCAGACCAAATCTCCAAAAGTTTGGCCACACATGCACTGTTCTAATTGCCTACTATCAGCCCACAACCTGTCTCATTGAGCCTATGAGAAAAGGCTAACAAGCTCGAGCCAGGATGCTTGGTATGAGGACGCAGGGTTCAACCGCACGCGGGGTGTCGCGTGTCACTGACCAGGTTGATGGAATTTGAGCCCGCACTTGCAGCACCTAGCTGAAAGGATCCGGTCCGCGATCCGAGAGAGCGATAATGTGTCTTTACCGTTCACACGGGAATCGTTATCTAACCGATTAACCGCACAAGAGAGAATTCAGGAATAATGAAGCTGTAACGCGAATTTGGGATAAAAACTTATACCAACTGCTTTGGAAGTAGGCCAAGTGGATGCAGAACCAGAAGTTATCTGCCAGGACCTAATGACTGCATATGTCAACAGGTACTTTTGGATGAGGAACGCCCCTGTGTAGCATCGATAACAGGTTATGCCATTGACGCGAGAAGAATTTCAGACCAGGTGGTTGACACAACGTATCTATTGACAGGCGCAATATTACGCATCTCCCTCAGTTCCGCAGATTAAGTTTCACAGGTTAGGAATCCCCAAAGTTAGCCCCTGTGCGTTGATATCATTGGCGCGGAAGTGCAGTTGGGACCACGCACACAGGTCCCAATACGTTGTGGAGTACCTGTGTCACGCAAACGCTTTAGTGGGGTTTTGGCAGAGCCGGAGAATACGTGCCTGGTACAACAGCCGTGATGTCTCATCAAACTGGTATCCACGGTGAGTAGGATAATGATTGGAAACCATTTAGGAGACGACTTTGTACATCATCGTTTTGAATTTGATGGGCAGTGCATGCTGACCCACGATAACTAAACAAGTGATCTATAATATTGAATTGTCTTTAAAGTGATTAGTTAAATTACTTTCTATTTGGAAGAAAATATTTGTAACTGTGAGCATGGCTTGTCCTTTCTTTGAAGTGTCAAAATTATAGAAGTGTGCAATTGGATACGTTTCTACAGACATTTATTGCATCGCTGGCTCTATTTTATGTGAATGAGATCAGCTTTGAATATCTTCTATGGTCTTTAGGGTGTAGGATAAAGGTTTCTTTAGTTTTACATGAAGAGGCTGACAGCTGATAGAACCACCAGTAACTGGAGATCGGGGCGGAAGCACTACCTCACCCGTCTCTGCTGCACTTGCATTATTGATTAGGGCTCAATCTTCAGTAACCATGGTGAGGGTGAGGTGGGGATACAGTCCTCAGTTCATTCAGAGGATGTCAGTCATTCATTTGTTCATGACATTGTATCACCCTGGACTGCATGAAACTGTTGTGGTTCTGATGGACCAGAACAGATTCAAGTGGAATAAAACCATGACAAAACCGCTGTCGTGTCAGAAGCTGCGATGCCTCTATGCCCTATATCACTGTCACCATACGGTGGTGCTGCAAGAGGCTAGACCTGGATATCAGATTCTCTCTTTTCAAGGAGTCTAATGTCCTCATCTTCTAACCTCCACAAGTTCTTCTTGTCTTTCTTTCCCGTGTCTCCTTTTTGATCCGTCCTCTATTGTGTTTGTCCTGACCCATATCTGTCTGGGTGTCTTCTCCCACAGCTACACCTGAGCTGAGGGACTTCTTGGCCAAAGCCAGAGGGGGAGTAATAAGGATCATCAAAATTGTCATTAGGAACGGTGAGGAGATATACATATCTTAGAATGTCTGTGTATCTGTGTGTGTGTGTGTGCATGGTATGTGTGTTTGTATTTAAGTGCCTTGTAGATCTTCATGTGATGCTTAGATGCATGGTTTGTGACACCATTACAATAAATATATTTCCCTAATAAAATAAGTGTATTTGAAATCAGTTGTTTTTCCTGTTTTGGGATTCAGTGAGACATATTTGGTTGATGCAGCAGTGTGCTTTGAGGCATGTGGGATTTGTAATAAGACTTCATTATGAAGTGCATGTGTGAGGTGTTCTGAAGTGTTTAAGGTCATTAGAACTAGGATTGTAAAATTATCTTTTATAAGGTGATAATTGGGTGCATGATGCAAGGTTATGATGAAGTGTATCCGTATGGTTATCTCAGGCTGTATTATACAGTGTGTGTATGATGTTATTATCGGTTGTATTATGAAGTCTGCGTATTGCTATGGGGTGTGCTATGAAGTGTGTGTGCATGAGGTGATTATGGAGATTATTAATTATGGAGTGTGTGTATGAGATTATTATGGAGAGTTTCATTATGGAGTGTGTGTATGAGATTATTATGGAGAGTATTAATTATGGAGTGTGTGTATGAGATTATTATGGAGATTATTAATTATGGAGTGTGTATGAGGTTATTATAGGGTGTGTGATAGGAGCTGTGCTCTGTGTTTCAGAGCAGCTGGTGCTGGGGGCATACAGTGAGCCGTCTCAGAGCTGGGACCGCGACTATGACCACTTCCTGCTGCCACTGCTGGACGCCCAGGAGCCCTGCTACATCCTGTACCGGCTGGACTCTCAGAATGCACAAGGCTATGAGTGGCTCTTCATCTCCTGGTCGCCTGACCACTGCCCTGTACATACAACCCATAAGCCACACATACACTTACACAAATGAAACAAGCCAAGTGGGTGCTGTTGCCTGGTGTTGACTGTCACTCTTGGTCTGCTTGTAGGTGAGGCTGAAAATGGTGTATGCTGCCACAAGGGCCACTTTGAAGAAGGAGTTTGGTGGAGGTCATGTGAAAGATGAAATGTTTGGCACAGTTCAGGTGGGTCTGATCCCCCCCAAAGCTCTCGCCACGGTGGCAACAGATTTTGAAGATGAGGTTCTTATCCTTAAATATGCTAACAATAACCAAACGGAATAACCCTACCTAAATGCTATCAAGAGCTCTACACTACGACTTGTGGGGCAAGATGTGTATTTATTTAGTCAAACACGGTTTACTGTTCAATTAGTCTGAATTTGGGAATATCAGGACTCCTTCCTCTGTAATTGAGACCCACAACTGGAAGCCTGTCAGGATGTGCTCCACTGTAGGCTAGCTCATTTCAGTTATGAGCATCAGATTATGAACATCAGATTCCACTCAGTTTGAACGTGGGCAAGAATCTTCAGTAGACCCCCCACATTTAGGTTTTGTGAACATATAACCCTGCCTGTTATCACATAGATTAAGCATATGAATTAGACTTTAATGAGGTATCCCCTGAATAAGAGAAGGAGCCGGTATTGGGTGCTTTCCATCAACCAGCGAAGGAGACAGCGAGGGGATTTGCATCCCCTCGTGTCTGAGGCTGGACAGCCAACGGCATCATCAATATATTCAGATGTATGCAGAGCAGATGGATGAACTTGTCACGACTTCCGTCAAAAATAGACCAGGCGTGTATTTTTAGCGGAGCAGAGTGGAGTGTCGCATCTGAAGCGTGCCGCAGCGTGTCTGGTAGAATCATACGCATTTTTTTTTTAGAGTGGCTGCGAACAGCGCCGGCGGTCGGAACGCAACGCAGCCGCCCCCGGTGAAATCAAGGCGTAATGTTGTGGTGCATCTGCAATCCACACAAGCAGATTGTGTCACCACATTGTGGTGCAAATTCGTTTATATACCAGGCATGCAAATGACTGTTCTATATTTCTCTGTCATTTTAATGTTGCCTCTGATATATATTGGGGTGTAATTAACATTATGCTGTCATAACAGAGTATGCAAATCAAACTTCCATTTGACAAAACATGCTGCCAATGCATGTGGCCTTACCTTTGTGACCATATATATATATATGTACACAAAATACATTTACATTTAGTCATTTAGTCATTTAGCAGACGCTTTTATCCAAAGCGACTTACATACACATTTTACATTTACACTGATGGCAGACTGCACATCAGGAGCAATTAGGGGTTCAGCGTCTTGCTCAAGGACGCTTCGACAGGGAATCGAACTAGCAACCTTTTGATTACTAAACGACTTATCTACCTCCTGTACCACTGTCGCCCCTGTTTAAAAATAGAAATCTATACAGCTAAACAACTGTTCCATATACCGTTCTCTCCAGGAGGATGTGTGCTTCCAGGGGTACCTCAGACACATGGCGTCCTGCTCCTCACCAGCCCCTCTGACCTCTGCCGAACAGGAGCTGCACCGAATCAAACTCACAGAGGTGAGTAAACCTTTGGGTTCCCCCACTCCCACCCTAACCCCACTCCTCCCACCAACCAACCCCCATTTCGGCCATTTCTTTGCTTTTAACTTAACTGACTAAATATGGCTGTGACACCCAAAGGCTCTGTCAGTGATGCTAATGTTGAATTTAGTGGAAACGGTTAATACCTGATATTGACACAGAGTTTGTTCATCTCCCACGTTCTCTTTCAGGACAAGGTGGTGCGAGTAAGTTTTGCAGGGTTTCCTTTCTTAGTAGCACAGTGCTAGTTCCTGTCAAAGCATGTGTTTGAGCTATATATACCTGTGTATGGGCACAGTTTGTGTGTGTGAACGGGTGTGTGGTTTTGTGTGTCCATCAGAATGGGTATTGGTGGATTGGTATAATGAACTGTGCTGTATTTTTTACACTAACACAGGATGAGCGCCGACGGCTACCCACTCCAATAGGACGACCCAAGGTGCACTATCCATTTAATTACTACAACTAATCTATTTCTTCACTCTCTCTCACACACACACACACACACACACACACACACACACACACACACACACAGACACACACACACACTAATAACATTGACTGAAGGCTGGTATTAGCTTGGATGTATACTGCAAAAATGTAAGTAAGACATGTTCTCATTGTATTCCCTTTCTATCTGTGTGTGTGTGTGTGTGTGTGTGTGTGTGTGTGTGTGTGTGTGTGTGTGTGTGTGTGTGTGTGTGTGTGTGTGTGTGTGTGTGTGTGTGTGTGTGTGTGTGTGTGTGTGTGTGTGTGTGTGTGTGTGTGCGCGCGCGCGTGTGTGTGTGTGCAAGCATGTATGTTGCCCGTTGCAGGTAATGACAGAGATCTGTGTTGGGAACAAGCTCCAAGGTCTAGCCTTCCCTCTCCAGGAGGAGGCCAAACGGGCTTTTGTGCAGCTTAAACACAAGCTCATCAATTACATTCAGCTGGTGAGTCGTGAATGCTTAAGGGCAAAGGTGACATCCTTAACAGCTTGGGTTTTATTTTGGACATTTTGTTTAGAAACTTTGACAGAATAGCAGCTTAAACTGCCATCATTTTAAGGACTTTTTTAAATCCTGAAGTGCCTGCTTGAGAATGAACATAGCTCCTCTGTTTCCATGTGTTTTCTAAGAGAGTGGATGTCGAGAAGGAGACCATTGAACTAGTCCACACAAACCCCACAGAGACACGTGATCTGCCATTCCGCATCCCCGCAAATGCCCCCCGCTATCACCTCTTCCTGTACAAACACTCCCATCAGGGACAGCTTCTGGAGTCTCTGGGTCAGTGCAAGATCAAGGCTACATCCCAGGCTATTTATCTCATTGGCACCCCACCATGCAATAGTCTGCCTCATTGTTCACTTTATGTCCACTAGGTGTCATTGTGAACACTGAAATGTCAGAGGCTATGAGACCGCTGTGCTTGTTTGCCTCTATCAGCTTCAATTGATTTCAATTGCAATCAGTGTTCCAGACCTGCCTCATCCTTAGTCATAAATATTTTAACTTGTTTATGTCATATAGGCCTAATATGTGCTATGGTAATTAGGCATTTTATTATGTCAGTTGCCATTCATTTTCTTTTATTACACTTTTGCTCACAAGTTACCATCTTGTACATACACAGTAATCACATAATCAAGATTGTAATATGTTCACACAATGTTTCCACAATATAAATACTCCCTACAGCAGCTGCACACAGCATAACATCTTGCGTGCTGGCTCAGGATAATTATGGCATAATATTTCTTTCTGAGTAATATGAAATACTTACAGGTAAACATTATTTTAGTTAAGTCAAATTGTTTTTAAAAGTACACAGATAAAACAAAACTTGGTAAGTAAAGATTAAAATAAGTACTAAGAAAAGAATAACGAGTCTTAACCAAATTAACAACTATAGAGATAGTAAATCATATTGAATTCATGTTTATGTGTCCTGAACTCCCTCTGTCTCTCATTCTCGCTACCTCAGTGTTCATATACTCTATGCCAGGCCATAACTGCAGCATTAAGGAGAGGATGCTGTATTCCAGTTGTCTAAACCGACTTTTAGATGAGGTGGAGCGAGACTACCATCTTGAGGTCGCCAAAAAGGTAAACAGAGTCAAACTCTTGTTTTTCTGATGAAGTGTAGGCCTGGCTATGAAAAACCACTAATAGAAAAAAGTACTAAGAGGAAAACCCAATGATATCAGTAATCCGTATGTTTGGTGTGTGTCTGGTCAGGTGGAGATTGACAGTGGCGAAGGGCTGACAGAGGAGTTCTTATATGAAGAGGTGCACCCCAAGTCGAATTCCGTGAAGCAGACTTTCGCCAAGCCCCGTGGACCCCCTGGCAAGAGGGGCAACAAACGCCTCATCAAGGGGGGAGGAGAGAACGGGGAGGAGAGCTAAACCAGCACCCTAACAACAATGTCTGCCTCTGCTCTGCTTATTTCTTCCTAGGCTTACGCTATTAGCTGGCTTTATCCTCTGCCTGAGCCAAGTTGCCTTCATCTTCTCCCTTTTTTGTCTTATTTTGCTGTAGTGTGGTGACCTCACCCATCCTTCATTCTATTTCCACCCATACTCCTCTGTTCTTAATCCAAGAGCACAGTGAAGACAGGGAGTTAATGCTGATTAATCAGTTAATAAGAATGCTACATATTTTTCACATATAAAATGAACGATCATCACCAAATAAAATATTTTTTCTTGTACATTTAGGCCTAACCAGCACGTAGCCTCTTGTGTGTTTATTGTTGTTAAGTTTTCGCTATCAGCTGCCAAGGTCACGCAGAGCCTCAGAATCAGAAAAGGGGCTTTGCACTGCCAGTAGGCCACGTGCTGCTGACTGTTCAATCGAACGACATTTCCATTTCGTTCTTATTGGTGTGGGCTCTCTGCGTTAAATAAACTAGTGGGTCACCGACACTTTTAACTGTGGTAGTGAGCTTTCCTTTGTTCATTTAGCACAATCCAGCCTGGAAGCATAATTCCCACCCCTCTTGATAGATCATAGGTTTGAGGGTTTGTTGATTTCACTGCTATCTATCTCTGACCAGTTTAAAACTCCGTGTGAAACTGCTTTGGTATGCTCAGTGCGTAGGCCTGCAGGTCGCTTGCAGTCAGTCTCTCAAGGTTCCTGGAAAGAGTTTACTAAGAACGGCAGTCCCAACGTTGACTGTTACCAGAAACCGGCTGGACAGCTTCAAATGGAGTCACGAGGTTCGCGAGATTACCAATGGGGCCAATAGAAAGGCAGCGTATGTCGCGACCGCAGTTCCGCGAAACGGAGCGCGCGGATGAAGCTACATAGTGTCAGCCAGTGCAGAAATTCAAAGCTATTCTAGGAAATAGATTTCAGGAATTTCGTCACAACGATTATTTAAACACACTACCCGGGGAGTTTATATGTCAACGTTCATAACTGAAGGGAAACGGTTTCTCTCAATTTCTTGTGTATTAGCTCTTGATCTTTTTATCCTTGAAATATATTTTCATCAATTTTGCGTTTCAGCGCTGGCGTGTTGACAGTTCTAAACCGAACATCTTCTCTGGCTTTATCAGTGGCGGTGGCTTGTGAATATTATGAGCGTTCTAATGAAAATATGCGCTTACTCGCTTATGGTGGACTTCAGCGTGTTGATTCTGTTCAGGCCTATGTAAAGGTAAGATTGGGAGAATAAACAGTAACCCGTACACGTCATGAATGCGTATTGCCTCACTTACAACATGAATAATCGTTCAGTTTGTTATTGTGTTTATTATTTTCCATACGATTTTTTAACCCCACCCATGTCATACAAAACTTCCCTTATGATTTTTAGAGAAAGAACACTGTGTCATCAACTTGCTCATTTACTCATTCATTAATGTTATTTATTAGGTTTGGTTCATTATCCAACCACTGCATGGTCAATCTTAGCCCTATTTAAATCAGAACGCTGAACACTGCACAAACGCCTGCATTTGATGTTGTACAGGACTAAATAAATAAACAGGCATAACCTATTTATTCATCTAAATTACAACCCTAACAACATAGTTTGTAGGAAAATGACGACAGGCCATTTCATATACTTTCAGCCAAGTTGAGTGTGTATACATTCGATTGAGCTATTTCAAATGTCTATTACTATGTCATAAATGGCAGGCACTTGAGAAAAAAACTATGGATAAAAAACCTATAGGTGATTAGCCCCCATTGTTTAACTTAGCCTACTGTATCCTGGCCCTTTCAGTTTACCAAAACCCTTTGGTTGCCTTCACTTTGATGGACACAGTGCTTTGAGATATATAAACTTTACGTTGTCTTTGCTTCCTAGCACATCTGGCTTGCCTGTATGAAATTGCTTTCCTGATCCTATGCGGGACTAGCCCCTGGCTCTGTAACTAACCTGAAACCAAAGTTTCAACATGGTCTGACTGAAATAACGAATAAAAACACTTCCAAAAAAGCAATAGCCAGACTAAGATAGCAAAAATACTGATGTCACTTTTTAAATAAAGATAGTGATGGTGGTTTCAATGTAGTCTAGCCTACATATAATCAGGGCAGGGTTTTCCAAAGCTTTCTTAACGCGACGTCATTCATAAGTTAACACTTAAGCTGTCCCTTAACATTTCAAGGTGTTTCCCAGAACGTCCTTAGCTGAGTAGGCAATACCTTCTGTAAGAGACACTTTCATACGGTTCTTTTCTGATAAAACATGTATTTAGAGTATTTTGTCATTGCCAGCACTCCATTGTACAAGCCACCTTTCTCAGCAATGGTTGCCAGGGAGAGGAATTTGCAAAGTGATGGCGACAACAGACAGAACACTGAGTCACGCCAGGGCCACCCCTGTACCCGTCATGTCTCCCTCAACCTGTGGGACCCCACTGCAGACCTGCTGCACAGTACCACCTTCCAGCAGCTCCATACCTCAGGTAGCCTATAAGATTGTTCCCAGTATGTGCCTGCTAATCAAACCTGCATAACACTATAATGTTGACATTACACTATTAGATAAAGAATCCTATGGCACCTATTTCCAAATTTCGTTGTATGCAAATACAATGACAATAAAGGCTTTTCTATTCTATTCATATAACCTTTAACTATTCCATTGGAATTAGTTGGTTAAATTGTGTCTGTTTTATAAGGGGCCTAAATATATTTTGTAAATTGAAATGCTATGTTGATTTAATTCATGTGCATCCGATGTCCGCATGCAAACAACGTTTTCTTCAGTGTAATATTGCATGTAATCATATGGGAAATGCCAATGGAAATTACAGTCATTACAGTACAGTCATTTTTAGTGGCATACTTGTCAGATTTGTGAAAGAGTTCGATCCACATTTACTTCTGCTTTCACCAAACATGTCTGTCTGAAACAGAAAATGCATTTCTAATGCTGTACTAACCGTGACTGTACGTAGCCGTCAATGAGTTGAAAAAGTGATTCTGTTTCTATTGGAAGGCTGGTACTGGGGAGACATTTCAGCAGCTGAGGCTAAGATTGCTCTGCAGGATGCATTGGAGGGCACCTTCTTAGTGCGCGACAGCAGCCATCCCCTCTATATGCTGACGCTCTCAGTGAAGACCTGTCGTGGTCCCACCAGTGTCCGCATTGAGTACAACTGTGGCCACTTTCGGTTGGACTCAAGTTCTCCTGCCCGCTCCAGCCTGCCCTCCTTCACCAGTGTGCCCAGTCTAGTGCAGCACTATGTGGGCTCAGGCCGCAGACACGGAGGGGGTGATCTGGAGGAGGAAGGGGCCAAGTCATGGGAGTCTGTGATGCCCAAAGATAACACAGTGCTCCTGAAGCTTCAGTGTCCACTGCGCAGACCCCAGGCCTTTCCCTCCCTACAGCACCTCACACGCCTCGTTATCAACCGCCATGCCTCCAGCCCTGCCCACCTGCCTCTGCCTGGGCCGTTGCTGCTTTTCCTGCATGAGTACCCCTTTTACATCTGAGGACATCCGGAGTCTTCAACCAAATTGCCTCTTTCGGTGGCCCTTCTGCAAAGCCTGGACCCAACCGACGTACCAGGAAAGCGGGACCTCAGCACAGCGGGTTGCAATACTACTACAAGTTTCAGAGTTTTTTGCAACTTCTGGTGTATCCAGGCTGAATAATAAATCAAATTCCAATGAAAATGAAAATCCCATCATAAGGATTTTAAAACTTAAATGAATGATTCTTTTTTTTAAATGTGACTGATACTGACTGATCTATATCGAGGTAAAATGGCCTTCTGGTACCTGTTTTACTTTCTTTTTTTGCTATGCAAATATTACCTTCAATGCCGCCCTGGTATTCTAGCAGGCCTAGTTCACACAATCAAGACAGAAAAAAATGAATCACTTCTGAACCATATGCTTTCCAGTGAAGGATTTCAGGATTTTCAGTGTTTGGATTCCACATCCTGAAGGTGAAAGTCTATTAGGTCCAGGTTTTTTTTTTAATTAGAAGGTTTTACAGTTTTCATGGAAATGTGATTTCAAGTATGTTTCTTGCTGACAGCTAATGTTACAGGCTTTCCAAGAGAGGCATAATGCTTGAGTTGGGTTCCTTGAAATGGTGGAGTGACTGTCTTGGAAAGCTTCTTATCAGGATTAGAGACTCTTGTTATTAATACCTCAGCACAGGGCAAGGTGTACATATTACCAGCCATGTGCTGAAAGGTGTCCACTAAATTTCAAAGATTCAGAATTCTGAATAATTCCTAAAGATCTCACCAGGTACAAAAGACTATACCTGGATTTTAGGTGTAACTGCCAACCTAGGTTTAACTGTAACAATTAAGTGTTGACATGAGCAAACACAAGCAATTCATTTGTTTAACTCTGCTAGGCCTACTATACATTCACAATAGTCAAAGTCAGTTCTGGAAATATCGGCAGATTACGGTTTCCTTTGAAAGTGTCACAGTCTTTAGTTATAAAGACATAAAACTGCCAGGTGTTTAGTGGTACAGCCCCTAGTGGTAAGTCCCTTTGCAACATTCCTCAGCCCCAGTCCTCACCAGTGTGCAAGATATTTAACAGTGCTGCCCTCTTGTGATAGAACATAAGCAAAACACTCATACAATCTTCCAAAATAAAATGTCAAACTCATGTCTCAGACTTTGTTTTCCATGTTTAATGTGTGCATTCCAAACAACAAGAACAGATGGATTTTTTTGTACACATATTCAAAGGTCACTAGAGGATTAAACAAAGAACAATAAAAGGGTACTGAACTGAACAACCAGATACAACTGGCTAATTTGAGAAGTGGAAATGTAGTAAAAGGTAACTACGCCTACAGCAAAATAAAGAAATTGCCTGCAATAGCTGCACACTATTGTCATTATATGTTTTGAAGTTAGGCATATGAGAAATAACTTAAATGGGCATGAGTTTTAGTCTTACAAGTCCTACTTGGAAACCAGACCTATATTGAATAGCATACAACAAACAACAGAACGGGGGAGGCGAGTAACCTTTAGGCCTAGTCTTTTATAACCCTGGATTAAGGTTCTAGATAATAACCTAGTCTGACTCAAGACCAAAAGTAGGCCAACACAGTACAGTAATTAGTTCGTGTCCCTATTGTCTCGGGGCTTTCGTTAACCGTGCTAAAACAGAATAGTTTATCCTTAAATACACTGTTCTGGACACAAGTGAAAAATTAGCTGGTTAAACCACAGACATGGTTAAACTAGACATCATATTTTCCCAAATGACCCGCTGTCTCGCCCAACCCCCACACCCCTCCCTTCGGTTTTTGCCTCTTTAGCTTCCAGTCGTGAACTGCGTTTGGCCAACCCTGATCCAGCTACTTTCTGAATCGAAAACCCTGACCAAACTACTAACTATTGGTAAGATCAATGTTTTGTGATCTTAATGATGATACAGAAATATATATTTCTTGTACTAACTGAATGTGCGAGACCTAAAAGACGATTTTATTCGAGTCGAAGAAGTCCAGTACGTTATTCTAATCACTTCCGCCTTATGTTGCTAGCTAGCTGGCTAACTAACTCATTAGCCACCACTTTCAGGTGTTTATTTTATGTAACGTTATCGCACCGCCTCATCTTGTTTAGTAACCATCGTAATTAGACACCGCGCTTACTTTTGTTGATAATTTTACGTAGATGTCTGATTTCACAGCAATTATTCTTGGATAATTTTGTACATATTTGGTAGCTAGCTACGTCCCTTGTCATTTGGCTATCTAGCTCACGTTAGCTGGCCTTTTTTTTCGCTTGGTGGCCAACTGTTAAACACTTTGAGCAAACGAGGCCTCTTGATAGTTAGCCAGCATTTGGTGATACTGATGTATAATTCTGACATCGTTGAAGTGGCTTTAGTAGGCTGGTGTACAATGTGAAGCAATTTACTGTCAGGTTTTATAGCACAGGGTAGCATGGTTATGGTTAATATTTCATTTTCAGTTGTCAGTAAATTAAAGTTACGACCTAACAATTTAGCCACCCCTAGCTACGTTGGGTATGTTTTGAGGCTAGCTAGTCAATTAGCAGAACTAGCATATAAACTGTTTTTAGCCACATTTCAGAGGCAATGTGACGTTAGAACTGTAAGTTAAACGTGTAACGTTAAACATGTATGTGCAGAGACTAATTGACGCAGCATTGTATCAGGCATATGTTATATGTGTGATTTATGGGTCTTTTCCGTTGATCTTTAACAACACAGTGTAGACATGGCAGCAATCCGTAAGAAGCTTGTAATAGTTGGAGATGGGGCATGCGGAAAGACGTGTCTACTCATCGTCTTCAGCAAAGACCAGTTCCCTGAAGTATATGTACCAACCGTCTTTGAAAACTACGTTGCTGACATCGAAGTAGACAGTAAACAGGTAAGGATCTGAAGCTGGTTTCATTGTACTAACGTTACATTTTTGTCCCCGTCCATAGAGTAATGTTTTTTCGGTCTTCCAAAACTGCATGTTCAACTTGGGTGTGTCTGCCATAACAGGTAGAGCTGGCTCTGTGGGATACAGCAGGCCAAGAGGACTATGACAGGCTGCGACCTCTCTCCTACCCTGACACCGATGTCATCCTTATGTGCTTTTCTATTGACAGTCCTGACAGTCTGGGTAAGTGAGGTCATGCAACATGCAGTCCACCATCCTCTGCACACTGACTGTTTTTAGCTATGCATATATATATATATATAGCACGCTTCCTTTTGGTTCATGCCTTAACTTGCATTTCTCGGTCCTGTCCAGAAAACATCCCGGAGAAGTGGACTCCAGAAGTGAAACACTTCTGTCCCAATGTTCCCATAATCCTCGTGGGCAACAAAAAGGACCTGCGGAATGATGAGCACACCCGTCGTGAGCTGGCAAAGATGAAACAGGTATGATTCAGTGATGTCATGATCTAAATACTGGTGTTGCATGATTGGTATTGCTATGTGTGACACACTCTAAATAAAATAAAAAAGTTTGCCTCCTGGCACAGTGATTTTAAAAACCTTTCCGTGTGTATCTTGGAAGTTTGTAAACAGGTTTGTGATTTGGTATTGCAAATAACCAATGACTGAGTGACTGTAGAACCGGAAAGCTCAACCCATTTTGCAGATATGGGTTGCACTACATTTGTCAGTCACTATCAATCACTTTAGCAGATGAGTTAGTGAAAGATATGTTCTCTTTGCTTCTTAATAATTGCATAGGTCTCTTTGTGATGCATTTGATTGGTCTGGATGTGTAAATAATAACATACCTGGTGCTCTCACCAAGAACTTGATGGCTTTGTAATTAGGTAAACGAAAATGCCTTATTACAATGCTCAAGATAAAAAATAAAAAGTCATTTTTAAATCATAGTACATTGACTTGGTTAGCGTAATATGCAAGTTTCCATTACTCCAACATTAAACTCTGTCTTTGTACTGTATGAAATTATACACCCTGCTTGACCTAGGCTGAATAACATGTAGTACATTTTTATGTTCTTGTTTGTCTTGTGGAAGACCACTCAATGTGAGTTAACATTACTGTGATGGTGATGCTCATTAACATCCATAATTTGTGTGAATATTTCTGCTGTACACATCTTGGGCAATTTACTGGTTTATCTGTCAAATAACATGTGTGGACCTTTTTTTAATGTTCATTTGACATTTGTGTTTTGGGTTTAATGGTCTTAACACAATGGCATCCTACTCTCGTCCACAGGAGCCTGTGAAGCCCGAGGAAGGCCGGGACATGGCCAACCGGATCTGTGCTTTTGGCTACATGGAGTGCTCTGCCAAGACCAAGGATGGCGTGCGAGAGGTGTTTGAGATGGCCACAAGGGCGGCACTGCAGGCTAGACGGGGCAAGAAGAGCAATAAATGCCTCCTGCTTTAAACACAAGCGGACTGTATATCCTACAGCAGAGAGGGGTGCAGGACACAAGCGTGTGTCCTCTGCTGATCCACCTTCATGAAAAGACTGTGCTAAACTGTTTTTTTTTTTTGTTTGTTTTTTTAAATGAGAGATGCAAACGCTTTTATTTAGTCTGTCTTTTAAAAAAAACAAAAACCAGTAGGCCAACAACTAGTTATGAAAGTTTTTTTGTCAGTATTTAAAGGAGCTGATGTGGAGAGAGTTTTTTTTTTTTGTACTTTACACCTGTGAGTGAGTATGCCATATTTACTCCTACTAAGCCAATATCTGTGGGGCTGGTGAGGCACGCTGTGCCATAATGAAACCCGTTTGTTCAGCGGTCAAGTCCTTGCGATTGGTCAGAATTGTCTGGCCACACACTGTGACCCTTCCCTCATAACCCTTCTTATTCCTTTTGGACGACAGAAAATATGCAATTTTAAAAAGCTGGAAATGATCAGGACCAACATGCCTGTCACATAGGGAACATGTGCATTTTCACATATGTACCGTACACACAAGGGCAAGACTTGAAGCTTGTTGTTTTGTTCTTTTTGTTGTTTTTCAAAAAAAAAAAAACATTAGAAGCAAAAAAAATTGGTATTTTTGGTGTATTAAAATCTTTTTAAGAAGCTTTTGAAGTCAAAACGCTTGTCAAGGGTTTAATTTGCTGTATACGTTCATCTTCATGAACACTGCCTTAAGTTAGCCTTGAGTATTCTCAACGGGACGGCAACTTATTTGAAGAGCACGATACACAAAAATGTTTTACTTTAGACACAAGATTATTGATTATTATTGATCTACAATTTAAAAGTAATGGCAGAAAGTAGACGCCCTGTCTGTACAAATGATGATGGCAATAACTGTCACAAACTGAATATTTTATTGAATGTAATTCCATTCTTCAAAATATAATTTGGTATTGAGTGATGTACATGTATTTTGACAGTTCAATATTTTTGTACAAAAAACAAGACAGAACAAAAAACAAAGACAGAACTTAGAAGAGAAAAAAAAAAATCAGAAAATACTTATTAAACAACTTCTACCAGACATCCAAATCCAGCAATCATACATTCTACATAAACCTTTTATGCAGGCAGGAAGTGATGAGCATGAAAAAAATCAAAAAAATGTTTTGCCAATTAATCAGTGCATCAAATATGGGACTACGAAAACGGACATCACGGTCCTTTACAAAATCACCTTTGACTCATCACTGACCCTGACCCTCTTCACTGCATGGATGTGTTTATGCTCCTCTGGCCATTCTTTGGCAACATCGAGTATCTGAATGTGAAACTTCACAAATATCTCACAATCATTTGTAAGATACAAAATATACTATCCCCTGATTCTTTCACTGTGGATTGGCCTGCTATGATACTGCTAGACCCAAGCCGCACATGCAACTCATGCAGCAGAACTTAAAATAATAGCACTGTGTTGTCTTTGGACAGACATAAATGATCTCATCAACTTTGTGTTTTCTATAAGCTTGCTGCATGTATGTACCACATTGATGAAATATTGAATTGTTGTAATATGTATAAACAAGCAAACTCACTCAAATGTATGAACATTAATTCTACCTGCTGTGAGTGAACCCTCAAAATAACTATACAGAATAGTAACTAAAATCTTCTGTACTTTTAAAAACCACAGAAACCCTGCTGATTTGTAAAGACAGCAAATTGTGCCAGCAACGTACATAATATGTAAATCATCTGGACAGTTGCATTTGCTGCCACACTTCAATTAAATTATACTCAAGTCAAAGCCCATGCTTTGAAACCCTGGTGATGTGACTGCACTGCAAAAAAAAACACACACACTTCATTCCTCAGAGTTTGTGAATGGAGATAAAGCACATCCAGTGAGAACACAAGCCATAAGAGATGTCAGAATGACTCTTGGGTCAGACGTCATTGGTGTTTTTTGGCGGGGGCCCGTGATCGGGCGAGGAGAATTGGGAGCAATGCCAGTGCACATAACAGAATGGCCACCAGGGGGCGGTAGAAGAGCCAGCCAGCAGCGATGGTCAGCAGGGACAAGGAGCTTGAGATGCACAAAGCAAACAGCTTCAGCCCCAAAGACACCAGCTCCCTGAGAATAGGAACCCAGTCCACTGCAAAGCAAAATGGACAAGGCAATTTCAGATGAAATCCAGTGGGTAGGTGTGCACACATCACTAGACGCTTCTCTTCATTTCTAAGAAAATATGAGTCTTCAAACAAGATTGAAGTTCAGAATTCTAATTAACTTCCCCAGAAGTCAAGATGATTTGCTACTCTATACCCCCAATTAACCTCCCTGATCTTCATTCTTGTTTAAATACAGTGTTTGTGCTTTTGGAGTTCTCCGTGTGTGCATGTGTGTATTTCTCCGTGTGTGCATGTGTGTATATTACCCAGTGTGTAGACGATGCGCACGGTCAAGCTGACACCCAGGAACATGAGTGCCCAGCCTCCGACCCTCAGAGCCCAGGTCATCATGGCGTTGTGCTGATGCTCACGTGCAAACACCTCCTGTAGGCAAACATTCATGTGAAAGTGCTCACGACGACTCCTTCAGATACCTGTATATACTCATCTCTTTGGGCTAAACAATCTTCATTTCCACACTACATTTGGAAAATCCTCATGGATTTACCCATCATCATTTTACAATAGCCCGCCTAGAGTTCAGAGCCCGTATTCACAAAGCATTTCATCTTACCACTAAAAGTACTCCTAAGTCACACTAAAGGTTCTAACTAAAGGTCTTCTCCTAAATCCTATTCACAAAGCTGCTGAGACCAACTTTGACTAAGGAAAAGCCAGAACTCCTAAGCCAAGAGAAAGGGTGTGTATGACAATGATAGAAATGTGCAGAAAACACTCAACACTGAATTTATGTGACCTGCAATCCTGTTGAATGTATCTCAACAATGATTTATTAAATGAACTCTATAGATATAGTTGAGATACATTCAGGTGAGCATCGCAGGTCACATAAATTCAGTGTTGAGTGTTTTTTCACATTTGTATCGTTCGCCTACACTATAGCATACAATAGCATAATAAAAAAGTTTTTAGTGCTAAGGTTGCATAAATCACATATCAGATCCAATGTAAAATGTAAAACTATTCACGCTCTCTAGTATAAGGAAACACGTGCCAGATTTGTCATGGGAGATTCCAGCCAATAGAGACAGATCGCAATCATGTCCCGCCCACATCGGAGGGGAAAAAGGTGCCTCCTTGTCACTTTCGTCTGCTGACAAAAAACTGAAACAAGCCTAAAACCAGCTGTGTGACGGAATGCACTACCAACAAAGTAAAGAACTAGTTGAAATTGGTGACAATTTAGCTAAGTGACTTGCTTTGTATTCTGTTTTATTTTTTTTATTTCCACTAGGGAGAGACAAAACACAGAACACAACTTTTAGTTTTAGTTTTAGTTTTAAAAAGAAAATCCCTATGAGAGGATGAATGATGTTTAGGAAAATCACCAACATAACACCATGGTAGTTAAATAACTGCTTTAGTCAGAGACCCCACATTTGATTCATTTTAGAGATGTAATGGGTCTAAAGTCTATACAGGGATGACATACACCCGCATTTTATTGAGCTGAATCGAATACGGGGTCTCTGAAGCAGTTTTTCAACTACCAGTTCTTTTCAAAATCAGCAATTTTTCACTTGCATATCCTTATAATTATTCTGTATTTCCTTTAAAAAAAATGCAAGTCCTCACTACTTCTTCTTCTTAGTTCTCCCAGACTTAGGTGCTACTTTGTGAATTAGTCTTAGTCAAACGTCCCTAGAGTCCCAAAGTTAGGACTGATAGGCCCATTATTTATACGAGTTTCTCCTAAATCGCCAAGTTACTTTCAGCCTTAAGATGCTTTGTGAATGCGGGCCCAGGTTAGGAAAGAAATGAATGCACACACACACTGTACACACACACACACACACACACACACACACACACACACATACACACCACACACACACACACACCTCTGCTGTAAGTTCTTCCATATAGAGGAGCTCCAGAGCAACACCTGACTTGGTTTTGTAAGGCATCAGCTGCTCTCCCATTTGCTTGGCCACAACACTCACCTGGAGGGATTTCAAACAATCAATTAATCAATCAAATCCAATAATCAATACATTAATCAATATGCCTTTCTTAAAGCCAGAACTAGACATAATGCAATACCCCACACCCTAACATTTAAAGGCACTGTACGTGATTCTGGCAAAAGGTTGTTGATATTTGAGCTCAACAGCCAAATAAATTACTTCTTTGCTCCTGAAGTAACGTGTTGATTGGCTGGAATTGTTTAGGGCTCTGTTGAGCCAGGACTGTGTACAAACACCAAAGTTATTTTTTTAAAGCGCACACACAGAACGGACAACTAGAGGACCGTGAGGAGCTACTCGCTGAATTTGAAAAAAAAAAAAAATCTGAACTGTACCTTCAATCACTCTGTACCATACACACAAAGACGGTATCAGCATAATTTGAGTTCTTACAATTTGGGCAGGTCCTGGCCAGGAGCCCTCTCCACTGAGCCCAGCATATGAGAAGCTCACACGGACATCTCCCACCTGCAAACACAAACAATCATTGAAGGTAGGGTAGGTTTATATGAGTATCTGTACATTTATTTGTATGCGACATTTAGACTTTGTATAAGGGTCATATGTATGTGATTGTGTGTGACCATAAGGGTCATATGTATGTGATTGTGTGTATAAGGGTCATATGTATGTGATTGTGTGTATAAGGGTCATATGTATGTGATTGTGTGTGACCATAAGGGTCATATGTATGTGCTTGTGTGTGACCATAAGGGTCATATGTATGTGATTGTGTGTATAAGGGTCATATGTATGTGATTGTGTGTATAAGGGTCATATGTATGTGATTGTGTGTGACCATAAGGGTCATATCTATGTGCTTGTGTGTATAAGGGTCATATGTATGTGATTGTGTGTGACCATAAGGGTCATATGTATGTGCTTGTGTGTATAAGGGTCATATGTATGTGATTGTGTGCGACTATGAGAAAAGGCTCACTTCTGGGCGGCGTGGGGTAGGGGTGTGGTAGAAGTAGTCTTCATCCACAGTGAGGAAGGGGTCGATGTGAGACTGTGGCAGTCCCATTAGACTCTTAAAGTTATTTATCTGATCCACCAAACCTGAAGATCAACAGAACAGATCACCACCACACCTCATACACTGGTCTTTCATATTGTTCTCTTTTCATTTCATTTATTCAACATGTTCATACTTAGGTTACACCATCGTAACAGTCATAATAATCATACTCACCTTTGGAGAGCAAGAATGGTCCCACCCATACGTCTGGTGCCACCACAGTAACACTCTCCACTGCCATGGCACTATGACAAGAAGATCAACGCTTACTGAATAATTACCAAGTGTGTGTTTCAGTCTTACACCGTTAAATAAGGACATGGTTGGCCTACCTGGGATTCATATGGCCAATTTCTTTATCAAAGTTCCATTAAATAAGGACATGGTTGGCCTACCTGGGATTCATATGGCCAATTTCTTTATCAAAGTTCCATTAAATAAGGACATGGTTGGCCTACCTGGGATTCATATGGCCAATTTCTTTATCAAAGTTCCATTAAATAAGGACATGGTTGGCCTACCTGGGATTCATATGGCCAATTTCTTTATCAAAGTTCCGGCTGTTGATGACTTCTGACTTCCACTCTGTATCTGAAAGGTAAACAGTCATTTGAACCACAACATCTCACCCACTTTTACAGCTCTGTCAAACTATCTCTCATCACACCAGTTAGTTCACTTGGTTAACTTCATAACTTAATATGTCCATGTACTAGGAAGACACTGACTCACTGTAGGTGTAGGTTGTCTCACTCTTCTGCTCACCATCCTCCACATAATCCCTTAGCAGTGGGACATTTCATTGTTAGCATCATTTAGTCATGTGTGAGAAATTCTCAAAACAATAAGAATAAAAACAAGAGTGCACTTTCAAACTGAATGGCCAATGGCTACTACAGCGTCTTGAATAACCGTGGTAAGCTGGGCAAGGACCGTTCAAATGGAATACTTGTGCACAGTTGTCCACCACCATTTTTGTCGCGCACAATTATGGAAATGTTCAGTTTCTGAATGCCTTATTTTTTAATCTCGAAATACTTAAATGCAGATAGATACTACTCTTTAGAAAGGGAACAAAAAAACACTGATGTCTCCTCTGGTCCCGAAACATGTGAACTCGTTTCACAAGGATCCTTTAGACATGTTACAGTTTACCTTCAACTGCCTCTGGCTTCAATACGTGATTAAGAAGCTGATCACATCATCACTCCCTACCCCTACTTCACTTGCTATAAGGCTTCCCCATCAATCAGACCTTAAACCAGTACTCGCATGAGACAGCATCAGCATCCTCTACATTTTCTGCACACACAACTATGAATCCCTATGTGAAGTCCTACCCTGAATACATTTATGAATAAACTGGAATAGAACATAATGGGACAAGTACAAAGTATAACTTTCACAGAATGTTTTGTAGATATAGGAAACCCTAAATCATAAATTAAGGACTCAGAGTAAAGCAGTTTTCCTTCTTGTAGCTGTAATTATACCAATTACATAACCTACTGACTTTACTGTATGATGGCATTTGAAGAATGTCACCATTTGGAGTGCTACATCTGTAGTGGTCATCTTTTGTCAGTGTTAAGACACACCCGATGATATGGTGACGCTCTGATGCACTGTAGTTTTACAATGTCTGAGCATGTTTTGGCTTTTCATTGCCATTATATCACACCCAAACACCCCCACCCACACACAATAGTTCACTAAGAAGTACAGGGCTCAATGTAAAGACCTGATAAATGATGAAGAACTTCTAGAACTTTACAGTTACTCCTCATTGCCCACCTCCAACAGTTAAATAACACTGTATGACATTACACAGAATGTTTAGGTGAGAGTATACTCTGTGATGACGTGCTGAGTCTAGGCTATGCCACGGAGTTTTCAATGTGCCGACAGAAAGCTTCCCTCTCATACCACGGTGATCCTTTATCCAAACCAACCTGCTCTCCTGGGACTCCACCCACTGGTACATCTCTACCTGGCGCTTCAGCTTCACCGCCTGCAAGGCCACTCTGTAGTTTGGGTCATGGAGAGGCTAAAGAGAGAGTGAGACAGAATGACCCACAGAAAAGAGGGATCCACACAATGCAAAGCACACATTTGTGATGATGAATGAAAAAAACTCCACAGTAACAGAGGTAGCAATACTACCAGTGAATGAGACATTCACAGCGCTAGTTGATTTGCGTACCTGTGTGGTGCGTAATTTCGCCGACAGGTGGACCAAGTGATTGTTGTTCTGAAGGTCTAAGCCTGAGTAATGGTGAAGGGAGACCACCTGAGACAGACCTTCATCTAGTGATGCTGCGGTACGCAGTGCTCTGCCCTGCAGAGAGTGTGGCATTATGCCGAAATTTAGCGTCGCTGCAGTGTTATGGTGAGCTCCGGTTAATAAAATACAAATGAGACTGGTTGGCTATCACACGGCCTGTCATTCTGTTCTTCCACTGTAAACATTTGGCCCCGTTTCTCACCTCATTGGTGAACAATACGTAGAAGGAGAGCGCAAACAATCCAAGTCCAACCACCATTCCGCCAGCCGTCTCACTCAGCCGCTCCAGGAAGCCCGGTTTGGGGCGGCTGTTCACCCGCGAGTGTTGGTCCCCCGACTCAGTGCTGGCGAACTGAACATCACAACAATTAACCATTAAAATATCGTTATTGAGTGAACAACAGCAGTCGTGGTAAAGACCGAAATAAATGTTCCCCAGGTGTAGCTGTATCACCTCTGCTAGCAAGTTGCTATATACCGGTATGTTAGTTTACTGCTATGGTAACTTCACAAACACGTTTCTCACGTGGCTAATCAGCACTTAAGTAGATATACTGTGCATTTGCACTTACTGATTCAGACATTGTACAGCTATGTAGTTGGTTCCACGCCCAGCAGAGACTTCAAGTGAACGTAAGTTCCACTACCAAGACCCGAGCGTCTCAAAGACTTCAATTTTCTCTTTCGTTCAACACTTTCAAAAGTAGAGTTATTACAGTTAATAAACTGAGAACCATGTAACTCATTGAACAGTATGATTAACTGCCTAGACCAGAAAGACCAGATCTTTGTAGCGGTATTGCAGTGCATACGACAAGAAAGTATGTCCTTCCAACTGAAGTCTGACGCGTATGCTGGGGAGTCAGACTGTTTAGGATTCTGGGAAATGTAGGCTAGTGCTTTCAAACAGAAAATACACTGTCCACGGTCAACATGTGTCAGAATCAGAATCAGAATCAGAATCATCTTTATTGGCCAAGTACATTTCCACATACAAGGAATTTTTCCTGGGTTTAATTGTTCTCAATGTACTTAAACTGAAAAATATGCATGCAACAGTTTAGGATAATAAATAAATATAATATATAATATAATAATAAAATATAATAATCTGTCAACTGTTCACTAGAGTGACGGCAAGGGGGAAAAAACTGTTCCTGTGTCTGGTGGTTTTTGTGTACATAGTTCTGTAGCCCCTGCCAGAGGAAGGAGCTGGAACAGATTATGTCCAGGGTGTGAGGGGTCTGCAATGATTTTCCCTGCCCGTTTCTGAAACATATGTACCCAAACTTGACTCATTTTGGGTTACTCAAATAAAATTATGCTACAAATGGCTAAAATAAGTGGCTTTAATTTCAGTATATCAACCTGCTGGGTCTGTAGTCTACTTCTCAATCTCAATGTAAACCAACACATTTATAAAGTTGATGTACATCTAACTATGATGAAGATGTGGCTGGGTCTTGAAATGAGTGCTTATTAATTCGCCTACATGGTGCTTCCAGTCGAAAAAGGTGTGTGTGTGTGTGTGTGTGTGTGTGTGTGTGTGTGTGTGTGTGTGTGTGTGTGTGTGTGTGTGTGTGTGTGTGGAGAAGTGATAGAATGGCTTGGATTGGACCAACCTGGCACACACACACACCATCTTTATTGGGCCTCTGTATTGCTGATAGGATTATCGCAGGGGGTGTCCATGCTTGGAATGAGTGATTAATATACTCACGTACACGCCATATGCCAAGATGAACAGGGGAGTTGTCCTGCTGCCTAACTGTGAAGGCAGGGACATCTGCATTTGAGTCATAGGGTGCTTCTCAGGTGTAGACAATGCAGGAGTATGATATTATTGTTCTCGGGACTGGACTCAAGGTAAGACACTGAACAAACCGTGAATGGTGAACTAGATTATACAACTTTCTACTGAACATTCCAGAGCAGTCTTATCAAAACAAAATGCCTGTTTGGTTATTTACTTTAGGATTTCTTGGTTTCGGTCCAAGGCAAACTTGCAATGTGCATTGCAATGCAATGTGCATTGCAATGCAATGTGTACATTGTCTGTAAATGTAAAGTTTGTCAGGGAGGGGTATTGCTTGTAATATTTTGCAATGTTTTATTAGATATAACTAGAGAAAACCATTCACTAATTTAGTAGTTGTTGTGTGTGTGTTAGCACATATTAGAGGTTAATTTGTATATTGTCCGAAAATCAAAACTTTGTCATGTTGGGGTGTTGCTTGTGGAATGAGTCCATGAGATACAAGTGAACTAAATGTTCACTCAAAGAAGCCACTAATTTAATGTTGTTGTGTGCAACTGTTGAAGCAAATATTTACAGGGGTTTTTTTCAGACAGAAAAAGTACAATTACTAATTGATATCACATTAGTATCCATGACAGAGGTATAAAGGAAATTGTATTACCTTGTGGAACTAACAGAGTGACCTTAATGATAAGGGATACTGTCTAGGAATGCGGCTCAAAGTCTGTCGGGGATTAATATTAATCTGGTACACAGAAGTAATCATAGACACTAGAAAACCCTTTGGGGGATGTTACCTCTCATTCTTTTATGCTCTCTTTCTCTTTCTCTCCCTCTCTCTCTATGTCTTTCATTCTCAGGAATGTATTCTTTCAGGCCTCTTGTCAGTAGGTGGGAAGAAAGTTCTTCACATTGACCGCAATCCATACTATGGAGGGGAAAGTGCCTCAATCTCTCCCCTGGAAGAGGTGTGTTCATCCGAAACCACTTTATTCGTTCACTGATTGTTTATTACTCTCTCTAAACATCACTCTTAATCATACAGTTTGTTGAGAACAGTATCAAGCTTTATACTTGTGTCTGTTTGTGCTTGCAGCTCTATAAAAAATTCCAGGTCTCAGGTCCCCCTAAATCTTTTGGGCTTGGAAAAGACTGGAATGTTGACCTCATTCCCAAATTCACACTGGCTAATGGTGTGGACCTATTACATACCCAGCATCACATACACAACACAACACAACACAATCATATACAGCGTTTTTAGTTCATTTATCAATGTTTTATCATTTCATGTACATTTTCAATCTTATTTTTTGTAAAAAAAAAAAAAAACATATTTGGGTGTAATATTGGCTTTGCTGTGTTTTTAATGTAGGTCTACTGGTGAAGATGCTTCTGTACACAGATGTGACCCGCTATCTGGATTTTAAAGCGGTGGAGGGTAGCTATGTGTTCCGAGGTGGAAAGGTTCACAAAGTCCCATCAACAGAGGCAGAGGCCACAGCTTCAGGTGGTGCTCCTCTGTCCATCACACAACATCTATTACTTGTCTGTCACAAATAACCACAGGTGTCACCCTCACTGTTCTTGCTGTGGTTTTCAGATCTAATGGGGATGTTTGACAAGCGCAGATTCCGGAAGCTTCTGCAGTTCATTCATAACTTTGAAGAGGGCAACCCACGAACATACCATGAGATGGACCCCAGGAGGACCACAATGCAAGAGGTGTTCCGTCATTTTGACCTGGGCCAGGATGTCATAGAATTCATGGGACATACCATGGCATTGCACCAAACTGATGAGTAGGTGTGCGTGTGCATACTTACCTGTATCAAACACTTGACATGGTCACATCAAAAAATAGATATGTATACACACTCATATACATGACCATACACATAAACAACATGCAACGCAGATGCAGTCAGTCACGTACAGACTTGCATACACACTCTGACAATGTTCTGTTTCTGGTTAAATCAAAACCAGTTGCCCTTGCCATCCCTCTCTATTCGCTGTATGTGCACATATCATTGTTATTTGTAATGCTGTCGCTGTGTACTTAGTTACCTGGATCAGCCCTGCATAAACACCATCCAAAGGATCAAACTGTACACTGACTCCTTGGCTCGCTCCAATTACAGTCCCTACCTCTACCCTGTGTATGGCCTGGGAGAAATACCTCAGGGCTTTGCCAGGTGAGACTGTCTCCTGAATCCCAGCACAGAACAAGACACTAAAAGGGAACGTTCAATCATACAGATGGTCTGTCTACCTGTTCTGACCCTAACTGGTCTTCCTTCATCATTTCTGCGCTTCAGGCTGAGTCCAGGGCATGGCGGTACAAACATTTTGAATCGACAGGTGGATAACATTGTGATGGAGAATGGAAAGGTTGTCGGGATAAAATCTGGAAAGGATGTGAGTAGGTTAGAGATGCCGGCTGGGTTGGTGTATAATTGTGCAGTAAAGCATAAATATAGGATCATTGAGTACAGGAATTGGGTGTCTCTTTTTACTGTTCATGTTAATTATGAATGAATGCTGTTTTCTTCTTCTCTCTGGCCAGATGTTTCGCTGTAAGCAGCTGATCTGTGACCCTAGCTACGTGCCACATCGTGTGAAGAAAGTGGGACGAGTGATACGGGTCATCTGCCTGCTAGACCATCCAATCAAGAACACGCACGACGCCAACTCGTGTCACATCATCATCCCTCAAGCACAGGTCAATCGCAAGTCAGGTGAGTCAAAAGACTTTCATGGGAAATGGTCCTTTGTAAAAGGAATAAGGAGGATGTCTGACTCACCTCTGTAGACAACTGAAGGCAAGCGAGTTTTTGACCACTGTATAGATTCATGTATTAATTACATCACTCATCTCTTCATAGATATCTACATCTGCATGGTCTCATACACTCACAATGTAGCAGCTGACGGGAAGTATGTTGCCGTGGTGAGCACTACTGTGGAAACCAGTAACCCTGAGAAGGAAGTTCAGCCAGGACTGGCACTGCTGGAGCCCATCCAGCAAAAGTGAGAAAACAGGCATCCAACACGTGGGCTTTATGTGTTTATGCATGAGGTGGTCATTAAATGGCACCTGGGGCCTTATCTTTCCAAGCAATCCTAAAATTGAGTTTCAGAGACTTCCGCAAGTGACAGAAGTTGAGAGTTGCGTTGATGAACATTCAGTCTATTTCTATAGGGGCATGACATGATGAGATCCAATTACACAGTTTTACTCAAAGAAATATTAAAATAAGCCTGAAAGTATTTTCTAAATTCTGCTACTACTGCTTACAATAGTAATGTTATAATGATTGGTCCACAGATTTGTCTCCATCAGCAACTTGATGACCCCAAAAGATGATGGGAGGCGGAGTCAGGTAGACCAATTTTGCCAATATGGCCGACCAATTTTGGCTTCATTTCTTCAGAACGTATGTGCATGACACCATGCTGTTCATCTTTTATACAGTCATTGGTTCAAGGTTAAAACCACATCTACTTGATTGTTGACTTGTTGACTGCCACGTCAAAGAAAATACTGCTATATCACACCAGATCAGTTTGTTTTATGCTTCTTTTAATCTTAATGTTAGTCAAAGCCAACAACTAATTACATATTGTGGACAGGGTTAATATCGAAATCAGTTAAGGCAGTAAACAACTTAATAGGTTTTAATGACAAACATGTCCATCAATTTAGTCCAGGGAC
The DNA here is from genome assembly GCF_900700415.2 of Clupea harengus. Classification (NCBI taxonomy): domain Eukaryota; kingdom Metazoa; phylum Chordata; class Actinopteri; order Clupeiformes; family Clupeidae; genus Clupea; species Clupea harengus. The sequence goes on from NC_045156.1 coordinate 27,980,258, forward strand.
TTCATTCTAATGCTATTCTGCATTGAGTGTTTAAAACCCACAGAACCCTGACTTGTGTCTCTCCTCCCAGATCTTTGTCTCTCGCTCCTATGATGCAACAACACATTTTGAGACGGAGTGTGATGACATCAAGGACATGTACTACCGCATCACAGGCACAGAATTCACCACTGGAGACATACAGAGAGACCAGTCCGATGATGAAGAGGTTGAATAGATGTCAGAGTAACATTTGTGAAGGTCATGGTGAAAAATGAGCATTTACAATTATTTGGGTTGACATTGGGTTGTTGGGTTGTTGTTGTTATTTTGTTTATCCATAATCAGAGACTCCTTAAATAAACTGGTTAACCTCTGTTCATATGATATTTATCATTAGACACTAAAAACGAAATGGTGTACAAACTGATTTTCCCAATAAAGACCAGTACACTGTCATATCTCTCCTCTCTGGATCCTCTATATTTTACATGGTTTCATTGTGTATTTTGCAGTGGATGAGGATGACTGTCTGTTATTTTCATCAATAATGTACATTATTTTTTTGTTAGAAGACTACTCCAATAAAGTCAGTCAAATGCATTCACACTGTCTGGAGGCATATGTGACCGGAGAAATTAACTGTGCACATACGAAATGTATGCGTGTCTGTGAGTGTGTCTATGCGCAACTGCATGCGTATCAGCAGTGTACTCTGCAAACAGTCAAAGTAGTGCACATGCATGTCTCGTCTAACCTCGTCTTTGCAGAGAATGAGTTTGTGTATGTGGGGTGTACATGGGTCAATACAGAGGATTAGGGGCAATCCTTATGTCCTTGTGCTGGGAGAGGACACTACGGAAGAAATTGCATCATGACCCAATACGCAATACTCCTTTCATGTAATGAGATGGCTGGTGTTTGTGTATGGCATTACTGTATGGGGGGAGGGTGTGTGTGAAAGAGAGTGGGAGACAGTGTAGGAGAGGAGTGAGACAGACAGACATTAAAAGAGATTAATGAAGATTACTTATCCAAGTGAAGGTCAGTAATCACCACCACTGTTGAGAGATTACACATACGCACAGGGTGAAGCGAGTCAGTGTTTGAGATACAGATAAGACTCTTTACGCGTTGGTTCACCCCCTCCCCCATCTCAGATACACTGACACAACAGCATACAGTTTTATGCAAAAGTTTGGGCACCCCTGATAATTATCATTATTTCAGATAATAATCTGCTGGTCGGTCTCAAAGCAGCAATTTCATTTGGACATATTTTACACCTTATTATGGGAAAAGTCACATTTCAGATCGGTAATAACATTTATTGAATCGACCGAAACAATGCAGTGTGCATCATAACAATAACAGATATGGGCAAAAAATGATCACATCAGTACTTGGGAGAGCCTCCCTTTGCTGAAATAACGCTTCTTATAGCCACTGATAAGTCCCTGAATTCTGGCTGCAGGTATTTTGGACCATTTTTCCTTACAAAATGTTTCCAGTTGAGTCAGGTTCGATGGCTGCCGAGTGTGGACAGCCCGCTCCAGATCATTCCATACATTTTCAATGATATTCAAGTCTGGGGACTGGAATGGCCATTCTAGAACATTCTATCTGTGCCTCTGCATGAATTCCTTGGTAGATTTTGAACAATGCTTTGGATCGTTGTCCTGCTGAAACAACCAACCCTGGCGTAACTTCAGTTTCCTGACTGAGTCTTGAACATTGTTCCCAAGAATCTGCTGATACTGGGTGGAATTCATACGACCCTCAACTTTGACAAGTTTTCCAGTACCTGTGCTAGCCACACAGCCCCATAGCATGACGGACCCTCCACCAAATTTTACAGTAGGAAGCAAGTTCTTTTTCCGTGATGCCAAGCGCTTATGGTTGAGATCAAATAACTCTTTAGTTTCATCTGTCCACATCACTTTATTCCAAAATGATTCTGACTTGTCCAGATGAGCCTTTGCATACCTTAAGCGACCCCGCTTGTGGTGAGTACGCAGAAAAGGCTTTTCTAGCATTACCCTTCCATTGGGCTGTCTTTGTGCAAAGTGTGCTGGACTGTGGAATGATGTACAATGACACCATCATCAGCAAGATGTTCTTGGAGCTCTTTAGAGGTGATCTGTGGTTTGTCTGTGACTATTCTAACCATTCTTCATCTTTGCCTTTCATATATTTGTCTTGGCCTACCACATCTTTCCATCACAAGGACTGTTCCTGTGGCTTTCCATTTTCTTACTACATTTATGACTGTAGAGATAGACACCTCCAACCTTTTTGATAACTTTTTATATCCCTCTCCTAATTCATATTGACGAATGTTCTTAGTTTTTAGGTCATTACAGAGTTCTTTTGAGGTTCCCATGTTGCTACTCTCCAACAGGGAATGAAGAAAAATCACACCTAGCAATTGGCTCAAGTTCAATCAGCTGATCAAAATCATTTTGTTTCAGTCAGCATTAAGCGACTACAGGTATTCAAATCAACACACTTAAAAGGGTGCCCATATTTTTGCACAGCCTATTTTTCACATTCGATTTTATTTCATGCAACTCAATACTGCTACATTAAGAATTTGTGTCTGAAAAACATCCCATCTTCCAGTTTTCTCTAGAAAATGAATGACAAATTGCTATGACAGAGCAAATTAACATGCAACATCAGAGGGGTGCCCAAACTTTTGCATTAAACTGTATTCCTGCAATAAGTGCTGGGCTCTTATAATTGATTATAAATACTGATGATTTGGAAAAAGTTAATGTTTCTCCACAATTATTTTACTGTTTTTTATGTGTAATGAGGTCAGCTCAGAAAAAACTGATTTCTTATTATGAAAAACACAAGTTTATTTGATGTCCAATACCTGTTTCATCTCTGTGTAGAGGTAGATATTTTTCTCTGCTGCATAAAAAGGTTGATTTAGATATATTAGCCCATATCTGGTTCAAACTCATGTAAACCTATCCTCGGACCTTAACGCGAGATGCTTAGGTGAGAACAACAATGGCCCCATAATAGCTTTGGATCACATCACTGTTAGTAAGAAAGTAATTTAAAAATCTTTCTCACATTATTACCTCTGCCAAGGGGGTTATGTTTTCGGTATGTTTTGTTTGTTAAAAGGATTACATAAAAACTACCAGCCTTATTTCCATGAACCTTTGTGGAAGGGTGTAGCATGGGCCACGGAAGAACCCCTTCAACTTTGATCCACAAATTACACAAAAACGATGCGAGATAGTGCAGACCTCCGCCAAGGCCAAATGCCCTCTCCAAGTGCCCTTCTAGTCAAACACATTTCACATATTATCTACAAAATTCATCCATATAGCAAAACTTCCACTCACATGATATAACTGTAATATAAACGTACCCAAAATAAAGTGTGCAATTTATTAATGTATATATCATACACTCTTCAACTGTCATATACAAAACACCTCCACTCAAATTTCCACCTGTTGTTTTCGTCTAGCACAGTGACATAGAGGGCAGTCACGTCACTTTGATCTACTGCCATCAGGCTGTGGGTGGCTGTTGGACACTTATGGATGATACATTTAACAGAGACGTCTGATATCAAAAGAACTGCTTTGTGAAGGTATGATGGTATGATTTTTCAGCCTTTCAATCAAGCGTCAATTTCTCCTCATCAGAGTCAGAGGGCCATCTCCAAGTACTTCCTGGAACTCGTCATGAGAGGTGGTCTGTGCTGCCTTTTCCTGGTAGGCTGTCCATAGCACCAATACTGTGACTGCAGAACTACTCCAACGCTGTGCTGATGGGGGGAGGGATGAGCCCGGCTGCTACGATCCTCCGCTCACTGCTCAGGAAGTTGAAGGTGGCACAAGCATTGGCCTGGAAAAGAACAGCAGATGATGTCACCACCCAACAAGACTTCAAAACAAACATCACTGATACCCATTTTCCACAAACGCAAACTAAGTGCTGATTCGGGGCTGGTGCTAGTGCCAGTGGGAACCAATTTGCTTTTCCACTGGATTGAGAACCATTACAGTGCCAAGCACAACAACAACAATGATGATGGACTACATTGTCTGTTTACAATGTAACATTGGTGGCTAGCATAGCAAGCTACTAATTTGTCACATCAATGTTACAAACGTGGTGCGTAACACTAATGTTACGAGCGTAATATTGATGTGAGAAATTAATAACTGCTTATTGACCAATGATGTAAGAAATGAGTAGCTCGCTGGTCACGATAAACAACCTCTGAGGATGTGTTGTGACTTTGTACTCCACTCAGCTCGTACTTCGGACATCACCATTTAACGGGTCTGGGAAGGAGGGTTGTCTGGCAACTGTCACATTGTTAGCTAACGTTAGTTAAATAACTCCCTAGGTAGCTAAATAATAAGTACGTAAGTTATGTAGTTTAAAGCCTGAGCTATGTGTAAACAATTGTTTAATTACGACGACAACAAGGTGACACAGTGGCAACTGGCATACTATAAATGTAGTTTAAATCTGAAATCTAAAACGCTTTATGCTGCAGTGGATGGCCAACGGAAATTTTTTTACTAATTTTCTCCATCACTTAGCTTTGGTTAGCTCTCATGGATTTAGTTTACCCTCTAAACATTATCGAAGATCCCAGGATCCACTCAGTCAGACAACAAATGTATGTGGGGCAAAACGGGAGCGTTTCAGAGTTTAGTAGGTGCAATTATTCAAAATCACCATGTTACTCTTCCATACAGAAACTTGCTTTGACACAGAACTCCATAGATGGGCAAAATATGGAGGCGTTTTGTAGTTAATCTCCAGAGGTCTATTCCGCCCTCAGCCCCTGGTTCTTGTTTCTTGGTTCTGGACCAGCAAAGAGTTGCCGCTATTGGAACAACTTTTCTTGGCCGTGAACCGGTTCTTTGGATGTTGAAACGCAAAGAACTGGATCAAGATTAGGCACCAGACCGACCCAGTCCTAAAACTGCCATGGTGGAAAAGGGGTATGTGTGTGCAATTAGAGTAAGCTGAGAAACCCTCTCAGTTATTGTCAGAGACCGTTCTCAGTTATTTCAGTTTAGGGTTGAAGAGGCACATATGAGGTTGAGATAATGTTGAGGTGTGCTATTGTTGCCAGTGGCGGGTAGGTGTAAAACAACTAGCCAAAGGAATAGTATTACGAGGGAATTGACAACTCTTGTAGTCTAGTAGTAGACTTATGCAGAGAGAATCCAGTGGCTTACTTCAAAGCCAAGACTTGAAAGAAATGTAAGAAATAAAGACAAACAAGATAATAATTTTATATGCATTTTAACTGGAAGATTCTTAAAAGCTGATGTTTAAGAATGAGTATCTCACAGAAAACAGGTTTGGAAAGGCAAGGCAGACCTGTTAGCACAGCCATTCAGCACCAATATTTCAATAAGCACCCGGAGACAGCTATGCATAGACCCACAAGACTACACAGAAGCTGCAAATATATGACTGGCGTAAGCTTAACGTTTTGTTAGCATTAAGTATAAGTTCTATTTGTGTGGATACCTTGGCAGTAATTCAGGGATGACTTAAAAGTCAGTCCTAATGGAAAAATGTATCTCACCGTATCCTGCACCTCCACTGCTATGCCTTTCTTCCTTAGAAAAGCTATAGCCTCTGCATCAATCCTCTCCACTCGGCCTCCTGTACCCAGAACTAGCATTTCTGAAAACAGACATGACACAACACATGTCATCAGCACATACAAGCCAGATTGATGTTGAACATGGAAGATATGTGCAACCAAAAGAGAGTGAATGCAAGGCACAAGGCACAATTTTCGAAGTTTGTCTTACCAATACGGGGTTCAAGCATGTAGAACAATGCCAAGCTCTCAATGGTGATGTCTGTGAAACTGCCAACCTACACATGGAGAGAGACAGATGCCAACAGATCAGAATCGGCAGTTGACAAAAATGTTGAGACATGCATTTTAGAGACGTTTTGCTGAAATAAAAATAATTTACATTCCACTGGAGGATGGCTGGAGGAATTACAGCACAGGGTCCAATCACTCGGTTCCCATCAATGTTAAAACCCTGTGGGCTATAGCTGTAGATCACGGCCTCACTGTGCTGTTCCTTCTGCATAACAGTGACAGTTGTCCTCTGATACAGCTCATCATCAGCAGGGCCAAGCCTGTGGCCACGAACTAGGGAGGGACTGTGAATGCACCACAAGTGAACAGCCTGTGCTAACCAAGATCTTGTCAGTAAGTTAAATCGTTGATATAAAGATAAGATGCATGTATACATAAATACATTAACATATATCTAAATAGAGTTGTATGTTAGAAATGTGAAAAGGGTCATTAAACACTGAAATATGGTTTTAATGGGCTTTCTTAAATATGACCTCAATAAATTAGGTGTACATCATGTTAAGCTGTCATATTCATCTAGTTGTAATAACAAATTAACAAAAACTAAATCGTAACAAGACTAATTTGATTGAGCATCTTAAGAGAGCCCAACAGAGGTCACCTGGATAACCACAATGTGGATGTAAGTTCACCTCAGCTAGGAGGAACAACAAATCCTGAATCCTGTCCTTGACAGCGGATGTAATTTTGTATCACAAAGATAAAGCGCTAAATACCCACATACCTTGTTAGAACAGATGATGCCCTGGGGCTCAGTCGTTAAACCATGTATAGATCCCCGATAAAAGTACTCTAGCACACGTTCGGAGAGCCATAATAAAGTCCTTCTGTGTTGTTGTGCAACTCACCGATGCTGTGAAGGGGGCTTACATTTGATGTTGCACACGCTTTCCACCTTTACTTCCGGTCTGCTTTGCAAGCTACGACACAGAAGCTGGCTAACTCCTTATTGCCATACATTTTGGAGTTTCTAAAAACGTGTCTGCGAGCACATTGTCAAAAGCCTCTAATTATGTTGGACTTCATGTTTTATATGTCCAAAAAGTCTAGTCCATCACCTTTGATGTGTCTGTCATTTCACTGTCATTTGTACATTGCTTGCCGAGAGTGACAGGCTGAACTAACTCAACAATCTAGTCACTCACTCTGCTGCAAGCCACAAAGACGTTCCTTGTACTTCAGCATGAACATCTATCTGATTAAAACGGCAGTGAAGCCTGGTGAAGGATCCTGAAGTCGCCTCCCACAAATAAGCACTGTCACACACACACACTGTGTAGCTTTCTATTAGTACTGTCTGAAGATTTTATGATATGTTTACTCGAATACGCCTTTTAATTAGGGAAGATATCGTGCAGATAATTCATTTCGTTCATAAAACTGTTTTATATCCGAATGTAACTGAATGGAAAAATAAACTAAAAATGCATTTATCCAGTTTTCTAGAGTTGATTATTTGGTCTGGATTCCAGAGAGGCGTGCCCATGTTGGTTGCTCTACGTGCGCGCCCCCTACAGTGTTTACTGCACAAGGGAGTCTTAAGTTGGATCAGTGGTCATCACTAATGAAAAGGTTGCAGAATATGTATCTGTCTCTTACCTGCTAGTCATAGTTAATTGAGGTCTTAAAGGAAGACCTGAGACTATAACAAAATTCTCTAGGATTTGTACTGACGAGATCAATTCGCTATGTACAAGTCTCTTTATGCCTTTCAATCCTCGGAGCCCAACTCTCTCCACTTCGCGGCCGGGGAAAGCTTTTTGATCTTGGAACGCAGTAACAAACACTGGTGGCTCGGATCCCGCTGCAGCTCCGGAGAGACAGGTTACATACCTTCGTCTTACATCGAGAAAGTCCAGGTTAGCCCTTTTTTATATAGTCTATACTGGAATCGGAAGGCCGTTGGGTAACGTAGGACGATTGCAAGGAATAGATCCCATGGTTTTGAGGAACGTTGTGCTTGCCTGCCTGAAAAGTGCTTGTTACGCCTAATCTGCTGCCTTGTTTTCGAAATGTCATACTGACTGTGCTGGGCGGGTGGGCTTGTGCCAGAGAGGTAAATGACTGTCAAACATGTGGTGCAGAGGATGCCTTCTCTGATGCAATAGTCGTGGTGTTCCCTTTGAAAGACTAATACGGGCTGTATTACAGCTTATATTATGAACACGAAGAATGTCCAGTTCATGACTTAGCTTGGTGAATGGCTATCAGATTGGCTAGGATTTTGTGAAAACACACTGATACTGCAGTGTGTAGGGCAAATTGATGCGAAGGAGACTGGGCTTGGCTGGTCGATTTGCCAGCTGGAGGGGGGTGGGGGTTGATGCCAAATCAGCCAAAACGCATTAATTTCTTTCCGCGCATCTGCCCCCCGAGTCATGAGCACAAAATATGTGACCCAGGAGTACAGAACAAATTTGTTCTTGTGAAGACAAAAGGATTGTCACATTTATTTAAAATTCCCTATACAAGCATTAAATTAAGTTAGCCAGCTGCCCTCTAACAGTTCAACCCAGTCATTCATCAATTACATCCGCCTCCTTGACCTATTGAGGTTGAAAAACTCTAAATTCAACTGAGTATATTATCATTTATTGAATCATCTCTTAACATTTTGTTCAGTAACATTTGCCATTAATCTGTGCCTTTATTACACAAGAACAAAATCCTGACTGTAGAATAGATTTGCGTGTGGAAAACTGATGAGGCAGTACAGTGGGAATGCTTATTAAGCAGTTATTGTTTTTGCTTAACTGCAGCCTGCAGTGATCAACTATGCCTTGTCCTCTCCTGGTGTCATTGTTAGCAGGACACAAGAGGTCTTTGGCATGTGAGTCATGCTCTTAGATCCCTGAGCTCCAACCTCCTGGTTGACAGTGCTCCTTTGCTCTGCATGCGAAGGCAGTAAAACAACTTCATTCCAGCTCTTTTTATAACCTGATACTGTAAAATCATGTTTTAGTTGTCTGCTGCGTCTTCTAACGTAACTTTACAGTCAACTTGTCTGTTAACCATTAGTGGGTGTAGGTACCAATGTCTTGTACCTCTGTAGCTTTCCAGACATCTCTAGATGTATCTGTCACCTACATTTTCTCTGCACTGTATTAGCCTGCATGTTTAAGGACAGGCCTGGTGGTGTCCTGTTGGCCCTCCTGGTCTCCCTCCCGGTCTCCCTCCTGGTCTCTTCAGCTGCAGGTTTTTGGAGGTTGGCTTCATGCTTTTGTATTCGTAGTGCAGCCTGTTCGTGTTGGCATGTGTCGGATGCCTGACAGTCCCTGCTGTTAGATAACTGCCCCAGATTCTTCCGCCTGAGGTCCCATGTCCTCTCAGGCGGAATTTGCTGTTCCTTTTTTTTTGCTGTTCGTTAGTTGTTGGTGTCCCATATGGTGTTGCATTTGGATGTAAATTCAAGTCTTCCTTCATCATACTCTCCCTCCTCTTCTTCTCTCCTCCGTCACCTTCTATCTGTCTCTCTCTCTCTCCCCAGGCTCCAGAGCAGGATGAGGTCTTGCAGTCCATTGACAGAGCAATAGAAGGCATCCACAATGTAGCCATGAAGAACGGAGGCAAATACAACCTGGAGCAGAGAGATGTGCTCCAGTGGGTTCAAACAGAAATACATATTTACATGCCATTACACAATTCCACTTTGACATAAAACATACTTACATGTGCTGTGCATGTGGCTCTAGCGAACTAGCAAGGGTTGCTGTTTGTACCCTCAAGAGGTTTACCAGCAATGAAGCTAGTTGCCACGGCTTTGAGGTTCTTCATGAGCCTTCCTAAATCTCATATGCAACGACTCAGCCCAGGGAAACGCAACACAATTTACATGTGACTACTGTGACAGTGGATGATGTTTAGCAGGGTGAGAGTTAAGGAGGTGCAGTTTGTGGTTCAGTCCAGTGAGGGTTAGTGACACAACATACACATCTCATACTGTCACATTAGACATGGACATTACAAGGTTGTGTTGGCTCCCTTGCTGAAGTGGTATGCATTTGTCATATAACAGGAGCTTTCATCGCTTTTCCTGTCTCCATCCAATTCCTCATTTGTTCCCCCCGTCATCACGACACTAATGTTAGGGAAAACATGACTTTGTTTGCTTCTGCCTTCTCTTCTTATGACATCAGGAAGTTGATACACCACAGAAAGGAAATCCTCTCCCGTCGAAGCCCCACTCCCTCCAGCCACAGGCCAGCTCTCCCCTCCTCTGCAAGTGACCTGTCCCTCAGCCACACACCCCCTCTGTCCAATGGGCTTAACCGACCTTATGGACGCCAGGCCAGCGAGCCAATAGCAGAGCCCCCTGACAGGATGCCAGGCGATCCGGGATTCTATCAGGTTCCCCAAGAGGCACCCATATGCCTTCTCTTTCATCATGTTCTCTGTGTGTCATGATCATGTGGAAAAGTGCTCCCATTCAACCCATCTGATATTTCCATACTGAGCTTTTTACATGGATCACTTATTGGATATATCTTTTCATCTCCATATGTTCCTGTCTTTGAGTCTCTTTCATCCCAGCTCCCTTTTTTTTCTTGTCCGATAGGTGCCTCCTCAGCCTCGTCGAGCAGCACCAACAACCCCTCCCCCACCCGAGAAGCGAAGAGAGACTCGATGCACAGGTTAGCATATGCTGCATTCACTCTCCCCCTGTTCCCACTGGTTGATCTTTTAGATAGGATACAGTCTCTTACTTGTCCATTTTATTCTCTCTCTGTTTCCCTTTTTCTTCTTTTTGTTTCCTTCTGTCTAGCAGCAGAGCCAGACACCATCTCCAGAGTGTCTTCCACAGGTCAAGGTCCCACTAAGGCCTCTCCCAGGGGAGTTTCCCCGTCAAGTAGCTCGCTCTCACTAGACTCTAGTTCCACGCACTCCGTTGTGTCATCGGATATAAGTCTGCCTAGTGTGGCCAGTACGCCACCTCCAGTGCCCACCCGTGCCAAGGCCCCAGCACCTCCAGTGGAGCAGCCTCCGCCAAGCCCGTCCCCACAACCTGCTCCATCTAAGAAAGGACCTGCTCCACAGCCTCAGCCAGCCCCCTCTCCAGTATCAACCAATCAAGAGCCTGCAGAGGCGGAGTGGCCCTCAGCCCCGCCCCCCGTATCTTTAAGTCCCCCAGAAAGTCCCACTAAGTCAGATCCTGTCCCCATGACGACAGGAGTGGAACTCCTTGAGCTTGTCCGTAAAAACACAGGTCTTAGTTACGAGCTGTCTCGTGTGGCCGTGGGAGTGGTTGTAGGCCACCTGCAAACCACCATACCCCAGGCAGCCCCGGCTCTGGAACAAATCCTTCTCTCATTGTTTGAGAGCAAGGTCAGTTCACCCCCAAAAATGGCTGTTCTGTAGTAAATGAATCCCACTTATGAAAATGATTCACACTCTCTCTCCCCCGTCTTCCAGGTTCTGAGCACAGCATTGCCACAGGGGCAAGTGTGCCACGATGAACAGCGCCTGGAGGTGATCCTTGGAGACCTGGCTCGCCATCGTGATGACTCACAGCAGCGCAGCTGGGCTCTACATGAGGACCATGCTGTCATAGCTGCATACCTGGAGGAGCTCCTGCAGATCTTAGTGAGGATTATATAGAGCTTACCATTTCTTCTTCAAATCTCTTTAGTATGCACACTTACCATTTCAGAAGGCAAATTAAAACATTGAATGATTATGTTGCGGGCCTTTTTTCCTTTGGACTTGGACGAAGTTACTGTGCCAAAACAGGCCTGGAGGCCATCAGTACTGCATAGCCCTGGAGCCCCCTTTGCCCTAGATTTTATGTTTTGCCATATCTATGGGCAGCTTCTGAGTGGCCGAGTCTTAGCCTCAAATGGCCTGCTAAAAAATGCCACAGACTGTCATACATTTTGTTATGCTGGGAAAGCCTCAGGGTTCTGTCACACGCCCTTACTGTCATTTGTAGGGCCATTTCTAGTTGGTTGTCCCGTATATGATATAACAGGCTTCTTTCAGTCAAAATGGAGTAACAGCGAGACATCCCATTAAGTCAAAGTCAAGCTTGCATGACTGTGAGTGACCTACAGTGGATAGGTCATCCTGTAACAATGACTTTGTCTTGCGTACAGACAGTGCTAGCTCTCATCCTTTATAGACAAGGAATTGTTGCTTGATCTAATAAAAGATGTTAAACTCAAATTATGAGCAAAACCAGTCAATCCCAGGCATGTTCAGCCCCTGATGCTTTGGGTTATTTCCTGTTTCATGACAGACGGATGCAGACCCAGAGGTGTGTAAGAGGATGTGCAAGGTCAATCATTCAGAGCCTGTGATGTCTCTAGTCTCTTATTACCAGATGGTGAGTACGTATATACTTACCTCTACTCTTTTCACTCACTAATGATGCATTGCTGTACTTGAGCACTTCATGGCCTATCTAAAGATTGGATGGTGCATGGCAGGATAACAGTCTGTCAGTTAGAATCATTGCCATGTCGACCATATCCGAAGATTCCAATTTGCAGATTAATTGTACATGACTCATACAACTGGTCTGGACCACTTAAGTTCGTTTGCACCTCAAGGAAAAGTCTTCTTATGAGGAAATATTCCAATGCCACTAACTCAGGCCCAGTAATGTTGTTCCCAGTTTTTCCATTGTTGTGGATATTTTTATTTTTAACAACAAAAACGACCTATAGCCCATTCCTGATGCTGCTGTGTTGAATTGCTATGTGTACAGGAGCACCGTGTGTCTCTGCGGCTCCTGCTGCTGAAGGTGTTCGGGGCCATGTGTGGCCTGGAGGCCCCTCTCATCTCCACCCTGCTCAACTCCATCCTGCCCATGGAGCTCGCCCGCGACCTGCAGACTGACACCCAAGGTGAGAACCCAGTGGCAGAAGTCTGCACATATCATAGCATAGTTTTCAGTTTACTCTCAGGGGTTATGAGGACGGTAAACTGTGTGTATTGGGTCATTCTGCATGAAATTATAGATTCATATTATAGATCAGATTATAACAAATACAATAATCTAACACTATACGACATGGAAAAGTGAGGAAAAGCAAGAGGTGCTGTATATCTGAAGAGGTGCTGTATATCTGAAAACTTCAGTGTCCGATTTGCTTGTTTGTCATACCATAATCAGCCCGTAATTGTTGTCTCCCTTCTGTTATTCCCAGAGCATCAGAAGATGTGTTACACGGCCCTGGTCCTCTCCATGGTCTTCTGCATGGGGGAGCAAGTACCTTATCACCATTATGGTATGACGCCTTTGCAAACAGGTTCTAATGTGAAGTCAAAACTAAACTGTAGCTCATGTACATATAGAAAGGCTTTTGTTCTTGTGTTGAAATGCTCTTCCGATCTGCCAATTCTTTGCTCTCTGAGTTTTTCCTTACTGAATTGAATGCAGCTGATATTAATTAAGGAGTTAAAAGAATAGTTACACAGTTGAGCTAGTATCGGTCAGCCACTGGGACCCACTGTGTCCATCTTGTTTCCTCCAGAGCATTTGAACAGTGACTTTATGCAGTTCCTCCTGGATGTTATAGAGGACGGCCTTCCCTCAGACCCCACTGAACAGCTGCCAGACCTCTTCATCAACCTGGTGCTGGCCTTCAACCTCCATCTCACTGGTGAGAAAGACAAAAAAAGATACGTGTGGCATTTTCATTTTTCTTCCAGCGTGAGGCAGATAAATCCACGTACTAATGTAACCCGCGTTGTGTAGACAAGCCGAGTCCTGCTCCCGACTCAAATTGGCAACCTTGGACATAGGAGGTGGGTGTTTCTAGCACGGAGACTAAAGCCCATGGGTGCTAGTGTCTGTTGCTAGCACAGCTCTTAAGGTCTCATGGGAGGGTTTTCCACTCTGCACAGCACTACCCGCTGGCTACAGTTACACGAGCAATAGGAATTGTTAGGGAGTAATTGGTGGCAAGGTTTTAATTTGAAGGGATCCTCATAGTATGTTGTAGTGGAAAATCTGGACTGCAATCCCAGTTGTGTTCATATGAATATAATGAATAGTGCATCTACAGCATGTTTGATTTCAGTGCTGCAGTTTAGCATCTACAGACCTATACTATTTCCCTTTTGCAGTGCCAGCCAGTAACATGGTCATGAAGACTCTAATCGAAAAACCCAATGTGAAGATACTGACAGAGAAAATACTACTGCTGCTAAACCGAGGGGGTGAGTTATGGGAATCATGCCATCTGCTTACCTTTCAACACCACTTTACCACTTCTTTTTTGTATATATTGAAAATGAAAGGTATTTTTCCTTATTTGCAGTCCACTTTGAAATTGCTACCCAGATTTTACAGAGTTGTGGTTTGATGTTACAGACTGTACGCTTGGACTTAGGTCTTTGAGATAATACATTTTTCACACTTGTGAAACACAATGGTGACATTGTGCCATGAAAGAGACTTATCCCAAAGGTGGAGCAGAATGGACTGTACAAAGTGGCTGCACACTGTGGCTCAAAATGAAACGAAATCACAAAAGCGGCGGTTGCACTTTTGTGCATTTGCTAAATGAACGGCATGGTGGTGAATATGCTTTGTTGGTCCTTTTTTGATGAGCTACCTCAGATAAATGAACCCTTCTGTGTGTCCTGTGCCTTCCCCGCGCAGATGACCCTGTGTGTGTGTTCAAGCACGAACCCCCTGCTCCCCACTCAGTGCTCAAATTCCTTCAGGATGTGTTCGCCAGCCGGGAGTCTGCCCAGATCTTCTACCGCACCGACATGATGGTGATGATCGACATCTGTGTCCGTCAGCTCTCAGACCTTTCAGACGGAGACAAGGTGAGATCACACTCCAAATCACAGACAGTTTAATAAATGCTGGTGCACAACTTCAGGCATTCATACAGACACTGCCACAGAAGCAATGTCAGAACAGCTTATGATTGCCGTGCTGCTTTGCTATGAAGTGTATGTAAGTAGCCATCATGAAGTAGCCATCTTTATGATTTTGCTGGTATGCGTTGTGCATCTATCAGTGTTCTTAATCATCCTTCTGTCTTTTCCACTTGTTCTCTGATGTGCAGCTGAGGATGGAGTACCTCTCTCTCATGCATGCCATCATGCGGTCCACCGACTACCTGGAGCACCAGCACCGCCTGGACGACCTGCAGTCAGCGCTGCAGAGGATCCTGGGGGAGGAGGAGGACGAGGTGGGGGGCACCGTCCGGCAGATGGACAAGCTCATCGTGCAGCAGATCTACAAAGAGTTCCCCCAGATCTCTGCGAGCAAGTGCTGAGGCCAGGGGAGACTGGCGGCGCCAGCCTCAGATGGAAGGCAGAGCAAACTGCAGTCTGTTCCCCCTCGGGGAGAGTCGTGACGAGAACCTCCCAAAACAGTATTCCCATTAGAACCATATCAACTGAGAGACTTGCCAAACCGAAACGTATCAAACAAGCTTATCCTATGATCCTGTTCATTAGATTGATGCAATGATCTCGCTAAATCTCACTTTTAGGTCAAAATGTGTCTGATAAAAAAAAGAACAAGTTTGCTCATCGTATCTACTGATATTGTGGGATTGAATGCTTTGAATTGTTGACCGTCAGATTAAGAGAGACATGCAAGGTTTAAAACTCATTTGTTTAAGTGGATGTGCCAGGTGTGGATGTTCCTCTAAATGCCGGAACCAGACTGCAGTCTCTCTCCTTCCTCTGGGGGTCACGCCCCGCTGTGCTTCCTCTGTCTGCAGCAGCGGTTAAGCTTTCATTACATCTCAGCTTTCACTGCAGGTGTTAATCGTAGCCAGTCCAACATGCCTCTACAAAAACACTGACTTGGCAATGAGGCGCATTGCTAAACGTGAGCTCAAAGATAATAGTTGTGGTGAAATGGCTTCCATAGCAACCTGTGTTTTAATATCTAGAGCTGTGACTTGCTGCCACTTGCTCAGCCTTAGAAACACACAGCAGACAGATATATCTATTCGCTCTAGCACGTGCTCTGTGCATATCTCCCTCTCTCACCCACCCCAACACACACACACACACACACACACTTACTCTGATTCCTGAAATTCACCAGGCTCTACTTGCTTTACTAACTGTGTCTGTTCCTCTACCCTAAAGCACTTACGCTCCTGCAATACCAGCCAGCTGATGTAAAGGGAATGTCCTGTGTCAAGAATACGATAATGTGACAGGATAACTCCTCTCCGTTTCTACCTCTCTCTTGTCCTCAACTGACACCTATAATGCTCTTTCTGTTGCAGCTTTCTCCTCTCTATTACTACGTATACTGGAACTGTATTGTGATTTAAAAAAAAGCATACTGTAATCTACCTTCACTTGGGCATAACCCAGTTACCTGACCCTTCACCCCCAATCTTGTCTTAAAGCGTTGTGTTACTGAGGGCACCTTTAGTTTGTACAGTATTATGACTGGGAGGCCAGAGGTACAGACATACACACCCACTTTCACAAAGCAAACAGCACCACTTTCACACCCTTGAAAGGACAGTATTGAAAAAAAGGTATTTGTAAGCGTTTCTGTGTGAGAGACCTTTCAGTCACCAAGATGTCTTTGTGTGAGCGTGTATGTATGCTGCCTAGTTTCTTGAATGTTGGCACTTTTATGTTGACAATGATGGTTATCGTGTCTTGTTATTTTATGGTATGTTTGTCCAGGGGTGTGTTGCAGTTTGATTAATGATAATGGTTAAAGTATATTTTCCCTGGTTTGAAATGTGTTGGAAAAGCGTGAAAGGGGGGATGGTAACAAATTGTATTTTCTTAAAGTTTACAAATTATTAAAATGCCAGTCATCTCAACAAGCACTATTAAATGTGTCTGTGTTTTCTCTTATATTATGAAATGCTGACTGTTTCTGCACATACACAAGCCTGACTGAAGCATAAACAACGTGCTGCAGGGAATAAATGCCTTACTTACAGCGAGCTTCTCTTAGGAGAGCAGCAGCATGGCAACATGAACACAAAATACGTCCAGCAGTGTAGTGCCCCACAGGGGAAGAGAACCTGGGTCTCTAGCGTGTTTTTACAGAAAAGAAAATGCGTAATCAAAATCTGTGAACAAATGACCTCTAGTGGTGCCGCACAACACAGCAGGAAGTCCCAACCAAGGCTCCTCTTCTGTGGTCAGGGGATAGTGAAACGCATCACTGATTCCACACATTTTGCTGCAGCCCTCCAAGTCATCATATTCATTAAATTGAACCAAGCATGCAGACATCTTCCCACATAGCTATCGGATCTAGGGTTTGAATTATGCTCATCAAACATTCAGCAAGAGTGGTTAAAACGACACTGCTTGCCTGTAATTTACAACCCACTGTGGTTGTTATAATTCCTCCCAATAAACACTGTCATGTGTGTGTGCATATGTTGGTGTGTGTATGTGTGTGAATGTGTGTAAGTATATAGGGAATTCACAAAGTCTTTGCTTAATATGTGGTTTGCAATGCAATGAGTAATCCTGGTAATCTGAAAAAAGACATCAATGTGTCCGACCATTTATCAGAAACTCAGTGGTCAATTAAAAAATAACTGAACTTAAGATCCCTCAAATTAATTTGTAATTAATTTTCAAATACTGAGTTTCATTCACTCAAATATTCAGTCATATCAATGCCTTGCTTTGAGTTTCATCGAAAAACTGGACACATCAGACCCGTATGCTAAAGGAAATATCTCAATATTATTACAGGGCTCTTCTTAATGCTGTAGAAGGCTCCATTCACTTGAATGGGGCTTCCCAGTGTTGCCAGGTCCGCGGTTTTCCCGCGGAATTGGGCTACTTTTGAAGTGTTGCCGCGGGTTGAATTTTTTGTCCGCTGGTTCGGGTAGACCTATTTTGCATGCAAATTACATGAATATCTTTAAATAAAAATCCATATTTTAAATGAAATAATTTATTTATACCCAAATCCTACCAAACTGACTCCAGATCAGCACGTACACACATGGACATGGGACACGCCCACATACACACACGCACTGTGCGTGTGCACACGTGCCTAATGCTCTCAGTCTCCCGCATGATAAGGTGTTTCAGTGGAAATAAGGTATTGCATTAACTACAGTAAATGCATATGAAGTAAAAACAGTACATTCATGTTGTCCAGGCAGGGAGGAAGAGGGAAAAGGGAAGAGAAAGACAAAAGACAAAGCAACAGATTAGTTTGTCCGTCAGTGAATTGGTCTACACGTTTACAGAGCTATATTTTATTTATGATAATATACTGTATCTAATTACACAAGGCCATTTTAGGACCTAGGTGAAAGAACTGTTTAGGGAAAACTGCTTTTAATGCTGGCATACTAAACATTTGGTGTTACTTTGTAGATATTACAATACATTTGATAGCAATGCTGTTGGACTTTAAAAGCAGTGCATATGGTTTGGCAGGGGCATATTTTGAGTTCTGATATTGGGCTGGTTTTGATTGGCCATTGGGCTGGTTTTGTCACACAGACCTGGCAACCCTGGGGCTTCCCAACGTTCTGTGGTCAACTATCAAGGAGGATTGATGGGAGGAAGAGGCCAGGAAGGGCTGAAAAAGCCAGGTTGAAAAAAAGAAAGGCATTGGAGGAGGATGATGCCAAATGTGCCAAGCTTACCGATTTATTTTCAAGAGGACAAACACAAGTGGCAACTGGTAAAGAGAGACATAGGCCTAATGATTAGCAACGTAACTATTCGGCTAACGTTGTAGCGTTGTCAACCTGAGCTGGGGGTGTGGTGGCAGCCTTGGAGTCTGCTGGTGAGTAAACCTTTGACAGTACATGGGGGTAACAGTACACCGGTTCGGGTCCGTTTCCTGAAAGTCTCGTTGAAGAACTAGGGTAGTAATATTCACCACAGTCAGGGGCGGACTGGCCATCGGGGATACCGGGGGAATCTCTCATGTTAAATCATTTTTTAACATTCAGTGCAACAACTCGATTCGCTCTTTGAAAGTCGGCGTACTAATGAAGATACATTGACAACAAAACATTTAGGACTTCCAAATGTATCCATTCAACAGGTTTCTACAAGGGGGGGAGGGGGGGGGGGGGGATCCTACATCCAAGAATTGGAACGAAAGAAAATCGTGGCTAGCAGGCTGTGAAGTGCCTAACGCGGTCTGTATTCACTGTCACTTTTCATAGGTTTTACAGTGTGAATGTTCGCTTCTTGCACTAACACTGAGTTATTTTCTATGTGATGACTTATTTAGCTTTTGTAAGCCACTACTTTCAAGATCAGTCAATAAATATTGTTGGTTGCCCCCTTCTTTATGTTGTTACTGGACATATCATGTGTCCTGTTAAGCTATGTTACATCATACAACATTTGAGACATGTGGATAATGAAAAAGTGGGATATTTTAATGTGGAGCCACATCATGTTTGCTTATGAAGGCTCCTGGATGCAACTTTCTTTCATAGCTTTCCACCTGTAACTGACTACTCTAGCTATGTAGGTAGAGGGGAAATATTTCTGTTGTGTGCTGCCATCTAGTGGACAAAAGGATATTGCTGTATGAGTTAATCAGCTAACAACAAATTGATACAATTGTCTTGCTTAATGTAACTACTGAATGGGTCGCCTTAATCATTATCAAAAATATGCCCCCCCTGAGAATTTTTTCAGGAGCCGCCACTGGTTCATACTAATTCTACACTCTGATTCCAGTTTCTTTATTGTGGGGTCTTTCTCTGCTTCATTCATTCCTTAAGGCTCTGTAGTTATACATATAACCATCTGATACTAGCCCAGAGTTAAGCATATTCATCTAGCAAACTGTACCTACCTTGGAGTGTTACAATAGCCAGTATCATTTTATTCCATATTTCCATCCAGTCAAATTGGTGGATGTTATTAAAAAAAACATATATGATGTAATTTCTTTGTAATTATCCAAAATAATGTTAAGTGTATGGGTATTTTTCCAAATAGGCGACCGACTGGTCGGTCATTGAGTGGGCAGCGCGCCGTGTATTGAGTGGGCAGCGCGCCGCTTATTAAGTGGACCGGTCTGACAGTAACTCCCGGGCCACTTTTTTCCCCCCAGTCCGCCCCTGACCACAGTGGTAGTTCAAAGATGCACCACATGAAAAGTGACCAAAGTGACACAGCAACCACGCTGTATTAGTGATAAACTTTGAGTATTATGCACTCATAGCCAGCCATGCATCTTGCTAGCACTGACAAAATGTAAACAAATTTGATATGAGCTGGTTTCTAATTTGCAAACAATAGAAACACTGCAAACGTATACATTAGCTGATCTGCTTATAGGGTGGGACTCATCGTTGCTTGCCATTATGAACTACTGATATCCCATTCTGGTGCTGGGTGCTTGTCTGCCCCATGTGGTCTTAAACCATTCATATCAGTGGGTGCGAGTTCAGTTCTCCAGACATCTCCATGGTGTCTGAATTTACAGGGCATTTCTGTAATGTGTTGTGTTGTCTGAATTTGAATGGGGTGTGTGTAGCCTCAGCGACTTCAGGTTGGGGAACTAGTTCAGGTGTGGCCATACCTGAGTTTTTTTGTAAACATGATGAGCCTAACCATATTACAATCTGAATTTGATGGTAATTAAACATCCATACATATTGTGTTCATTTGAGCCAGCTTTGCTTTGTATTGTATACATTGTATAAATATATTGGGTGTTTGTCTGCACCATGTGGTCCTAAACGATTCATATCAGTGTGTGTACGAATTCAGATATCTCCAGACGTCTGAATATGAATGACGTTTTTGTAATGCTGTGCATGTGCTGCCAAACTGATGAAGTTTTCTTAATTGGCTTGTGTTTTGGCTATTTGCACGAGCATTCTTTTGGACACCGTCATCTCTGATTATGATTCCAACTGTTAAAAGGTCCATGCCTAATATTTTATCACCTGCTGAGATTTTGCATCGTAAGTTTGTTTAAAGCAACATAATTAAGCAATTTGCCACTTTTTGAGGTATGTTTTTTATGAGCAACTACTTTTGGTATCATCATGAAATTAATTTTGATGGGATATGGTCACATGAAGGACAGATAAACATCAACCACAACTGTTGTTCCCACTAGCTGTCCAGACTATGCATGTAATTCTGTAATTGGGTTGGAAAACCCTGCAAGCATCTAAGATAAGCTACCACAGGACTCCTTACCAACAATGAATCACCACCAATATCAGGTGTGGCCATACCTGCGTTTATTGTAAACATGATGAGCCTAACCATATTACAATCACCTCGATGTGCAAGAAAATGGGAATTTTCTGAACCAATGCATGCGACATTTCTGCAAGAACTGTATTTACTAAGGTAACAGGGGCATAGGGTACTAAGAGCATACTATCCATCAAACATTAGTGTCAGTCTGTGTATAAACAAGTTACAGTTAATTCTGTTCTGTCTTTTTCTAGGTGCTTCTGCAGCATCGAGCATTGATGGGTGCAGTGACTTACTGTGGTAAAGGAGGGGCTGAGGTTACTAAAGTGCAGTCTATTAGTCTGTAGGAAGGCCATAATGGAGATGAGGAAATATCGCCTGACAATGCCTCCCTGGGAATTACACCCAGGGCCTGTTTAAGTAAATGTTTAAAAAATTGTAAAGGAACATCAAATAAAAGACTTAAGCTCATATGGGAATTGTCCTTTGTCGTGTAAACCTGCACTGTTCATGCATGTATCCAGGGGTTACATTGGGCCGGAGCTGAGCTCCGCCTCCTGATATCCTGTTTTCTCTGGAGAATCAGAAGAGTATCTGGCATTTCAAGTGGATTAATACAGGGTGTGTTCAGTTTTACTGTTACTGTAAAAGCAATATTATTTGCAGCAGTATGATTATTCATGCATGAAACGTATCTAATCACTTAGGAAAATGAAGAATACGGCAACAGTCAGTCAGCCTAATAATGAAAACAGATTACTATACTTACAACTTACTGTAGATGCTTTAGTTGGGTCAGTGCAACGAATTGTCTATTTTGATGTATGTCAGGATTGTATTTCCTGAACCATGAATTAAATGTAAATAATATTAGTAGGATTATCACATACTATCTGTCGAACCGTCAATCAAATTGATTGATGTATGACCTCCTCCTTCATTGATTTATGCACCCTCCTCACTACCTGTCAATCATTTTGAATGGCACAGTCCCCAGTCACTCTAGTCTGTGTTGGTTTGTCTTGTCAGGGTATGCCTATGGGTCTACACTAAGTGTCACTTAACTCCAGTATACATGTATGATCTGGTGGTTAGGGTGTGCAATGTGTGCAACTATACAAGGGCCCTGATGTAGGAAGTGCTTTTTTGGAGAAGATTTGTGCTACTACTATGCATACAACTGAAGCTTCCATGTGTGGTTATTTAATAACAATTGGCTTGTTTTCAAACAGGCTATGTGAAAATCTTAAAATCATCTGTGGGCTCACACAGCTGCATGGATAAGTACTCTCTGCTCTCATACAGACAACTATGAATTGAGTAAATGTAAAACACCAGAAAGAAAACCTATGAATACTAAAAAGGAGAATGGATACATTGGGTCCTGGATTTGTTTCTGATTAAACTGAGTTGTCACTGAAAGCCAAAATGGAGTCTATTGAAGATAAATCCAAAGTCCATACTCCTCATACTTCACCCATGCAAGACTATTTGGACGGCTGTGAATCACTCACGCATTTGACCGAGATCAAACACATGTGTGCACACACACACAAACACACTCATGCATATTAACACATGCCCTCTCACAAACATTTGAATTACAGATATGGTATTTATTTACAGAAATATTGTGGCCTTTAAACAACCATTAACTCTAAATTTAGGCCAGAGAAAATGTTTCAATTAATGTAATGATAAAATTAATGTTTACCAATTGGTAATAAAATAAGTACTGTATTCTTGCATTTTTGTTGATTATAGGTTGATTTGGGCAGTTTTTTGTACATTCTGCGAAACTCATTAGGACGTGGGATAATTGATCATCTATGTCCATATTAGTACATAAAGAGAAAGCCACATATGTAAACATGAAAAGAAGCTAGAGTGATTCTATTCCAATCACTCGTGTGGTCTTAGAGCCCACTAATAATGCCACAACCAAACCTTATATGCCTTTTAACTCCTGATCTGACAACAATTTGTGGTCATAACAAACAAAAACAAAAACCTTATGGTACCAGATCTCAATCGGTTGGGTCAGAAATTAACGATCAAAGAGTTCTGCACATTTCTTTCCAGTGGAAGTCGGAGATACGTGAAATGTGAATTAGACTAAATCACAATTCCTAAGATAAAAACATATTATATGAGTATGAATATATTATAGAAATACCTAACTAGGATGTTCATGACATGGCTGGGACAACAGTGACTTGTGTGGGCTAACAATTGTTCCTTGCAATAAATTAGCATTAATGATCATTTAATCTAAATGTTATGGCAATTAAACATCCATACATATTGTGTTCATTTGAGCCAGCTGTGTTTTGTATCGTATGCATTGTATAAATAAATTGAGATTAGATCCACCAGTGTTGTGGATCATGACATGCACCCTGTCTATATCCTGCCTGCGTCATGATACCTGGTAACTAATCACCAGTATAAAATATTCCGTTGTTGGACTTGTTTTTGGGATTGCAGTAGAACTGCTTGTCTATAAATATTCCTTCCTGAATTGTTTGAGCGTCAGGTAAGGCAAGTCTGAAAAGTAAAACTGAAAATAATAGTTGCGTTCCAGGAAGTAGGCCTATACTCATCCGATGTCCCATATACAGAGACCGATTGTGCCCCATAATCAGTTCCCATATACAGAGATGTTTAGATCTGGATACTGGACATGAGACAGAGGAAATATTTAAGTCTAGTATATAACACCTACTGATATGATCCAATTCTGGTGCTTGTCTGCCCCATGTGGTCTTAAACAATTCATATCAGTGTGTGTACGAGTTCAGATATCTCCAGACATTTCTGTGGTGTCTGAATTTACAGCGCATTTCTGTAATGTTGGGTTGTCTAAATTAACAGCGCCTTTCTGTAATGCTGTGCATGTGCTGACCAATTTTGATGGAATGTGGTCATGTGAAGGACAGATAAACTTCAACCACACCTGTTATTCCCACTAGCTGTCCAGGCTATGCATGTAGTTCTGTGATTCGGGTTAGAATACCCAGCAAACACTCCTTTCACAGCACTCCTTACCAACAATGAGTTGCCAAAGATTTCAGTTAGCATGTTAGCAAGCTTTTGTCAGTGCCAAATGGGCTGGTGGTGGTTTTCAAGGTTTTTGCATGCGTTTTAGGTAGGTATAGCGCACTAGATTTAGACCAAAATTTCAGGGTAGATGTAAACATTTTGTAACTGTTAGATGGTAACCTATCTGTCCATCTATCCAGCTTTGGGAGCTGTAGGAGTCGTAGTGGGTGGAGCCTTGGGTCGGTCCACGATCTGCAGCACTGTGGCCTCAGCAACTTCAGGTGGGGCAACTGGTTAAGCCATAACTGAGTTTATTGTAAACATGATGAGCCTAACCAAAGTGTGTGTAAAAACAAGTTACATTTAATTATGTTTAATTCTGTTCTGTCTTTTTCTAGGTGCTTCTGCAGTTTGGGCATTGATGGTTGCAGTGACTAACTGTACTGTATGAGATATTATGGACTGAAAAAAAAAACGTATATGGTGACACTACATGTGACAAAAAAAAAAGAATAATCAGAGATACTATAGATATGTTCTCTGGGGGAATACACAGACTCTCATGGTATAATGAGATGTGCTTGTAAATTCTGATTCAGCAATATCTATATTAGCCATTGCAAACAAAATAAAAATATAGACAAAAATGAAATAGTGTGATTTTTCACATAGACTGTGTTGGATGCCCTGCCCTTGCCATCTCGTGTTTATATAAAGACCACCGCGTAGCTTTTATATTGAAATAAACTAAGGTTTGTTTACATTAACATTCTACCACTAGTTCAAACTGTGATTGTCTTTGAGGCCTACTTAACATCTTAAAACCATATCATACCTGATAAAATGTTTGTCAAGCAATGTTTGTCAAGTGAATTGTGGAATTTTCTGATAAAGTGGTGTTTAACATGATCCCAACTGTCTGAACAGAACTATGCATCCCTCTCCCTGTGTGTGAGGAGAAAGGAGGGGCCGAGTTTACCTGAAGTGCATTCTATTAGTCTGTAGAAAGGCCACGATCAAGATGAGGAAATATAGCCTGACAATGCCTCTCAGGGAATTCCACCAAGGGCATGTTTAATTACACCCAGAGGGCAGTTTTGAGTTTCGTTTCTCTGGAAATCACCGCCTAGTATTCCAGTACCAGTTATAAATACCAAATTAAATTTTGAGTTTCAGCTCTCTTCAATATGGGCTTGTGTAAGTAGCCTAGCCCAACCAATATGCTTTCAAATTCAATCAATTTGCGTTTTTATAACATATTGGAAATATTTAAAGTAAGCTACCCACTGACGTAAGTACTTGCATTGTTGTTTGTTACAGTGAGTATTGTGGCAGCAGTGGCAGGAGCAAGTGAGTTTAACTTATTTTTTCTCAAATTGATGCCTGTCTCGGCAGGGACAACTTGCCCCTACTCACTATTTCTGGTATATAACTGAAAAGAACCTGTTAGAGATCTCCAATCATATTCTTTATCTAACCTCTTATTGCTCATAGCGGGGGCAGTGGCCGCTGCACCGCTTGTGCTGGGTGCAATAGGCTTCACTGCAGGTGGGATAGCTGTGGGATCCATAGCCACCAGCATGATGTCCGCCACAGCAGTGGCTAACGGAGGAGCTGTGGCAGCCGGTAGTTTGGTGGCTTTGGGGCAGGCAGCAGGTAAGCCACTTGTATTATGCTCTGAGAGCCGAGTCAGGAAATGCAAACTACCACCGGTTGATTTTTGTGCGGCACCTAACTGGTGGTGCGCCATGGTCCTGCCTTGGGGTGCGTGCATAGCCTGGGAGGTTGTTTCTGGCTGGCTGGGATTTCTAAATAATATCCTTGGCATAGTCTATTTAAAATATCAGATTCTAAACAGAAGTTGTTCATGTCACTAGAAGGCTCTCAAGGTAATACAATATCTTGGTCAATTAAAGACTAAAGTTACGCAGTCGTAGCGTCTATAAAATGTTAAGGGTTGGTTAAAATCAGTTAAAAAGTATTAATCAATAAAGAAAACATGTTTTCACCAGTTGACCGCCAGAAAATTGACGAGCAAAAGGCCAGTGGTCAACTAAAAACACCATGAAAGCCCAGAAGCTGAGTGTCAAGTTACCTGAAAAGTTTTCTCTGAACTTGGGCGACAGAATAAACTTTACACCATTTTATTTTCAAAGAAAACACAGCAATGCCATCATATCATTACCTCTATCCTGATATGTTAAAATATGTGACCATATGTTATAGGCTAACCCCTTCTTTAGTATAAAGATGTTGTGTCAAAAGGAAGCTACAAAGAGATGTCTTTTGCATGTATAGGTGCAGCCGGTCTGTCTGCAGGGGCAACAGCAGCAGTTGGGACAGTCGGGGGGACACTGGGCTGGCTTACTGCAGCTGCAGTCGCGCTTATTTAGAAAGGCATCATCTGCTCTCCGTGGAGAAGACCGAGCCGACAACCATCAGGAGTTTCTTTTAACTTTTGTTTTAACATATAATCTGAATATCGAAACTGGTATACTTGCTAAATGCTACAATACCCAATAAAGAAATATCAAATAAAAGACTTAAGCTCAAATGGGAATCGTCATGTAAACCTGTACTGTTCATCCATGTATATGGGAAATGGGAACCTGTAGCCTACTGTTCGTGCATGTATCCAGGGGTTAAATCAGTGGTTCCCAACCTTGGGGTCGCGACCCCTAGTGGGGTCGCATGGAATTGAAATGGGGTCGCCTGAAATAGTAAGTGATCAATACAAAAACATATAATTATTTTTTTTTATTATAAAAATAAAAACACCAGACACAATTCAAAACAACACCTCAAATTACGGCTATTCATATGATAAATTCATGGTAAATCGGCGATCGCTATTGGGTTGTGACGTGGCCACAACTACTTTGAAAACACCCCGTTTCGCCTGTAAACAAGTCCACGTTTACCTCATATATAGCTGAACACGATGAGGGGAAATGTATCCACTTTGAGCTTCGCCTTGACCAAGCCGAAGATATTTGTGATGAGTAAGTTGTCTTCGTTTGACTAGCTCTTGTAATGAATGCTGTTGATTAACTTATAGGGAGTAAAACGCATGTCATATTATGGAGTTCTGAGTGTAGGCGAATACCGTCAACTCGGCAAGGCGATTTTGAATCATATAAATTACTTCATGTCGCTAAGACTATTCTACAGTTAAAAAAAACATATCATATGCATACTTAATTTTATTAGGCTACAAACGTCGGTGTTTGGAGTTTGTTGTCTGCACAGAATTTAGTATTAGGCTCCCGTGAAGTAATTACGCTCCCGTAAAGAACGTCATCCATGTTCACAAGCCATTGTTCTGACAGACGGGCCATAAGACGTGATAATGGGGGGTGGCAATCGCAAATACATTCAGACCTAACTCATCAATATTCATTGTGGTTTAGGTGAAGAAAGTGTCACTTGCTAAATTACTTAGAATTAGTATAGAAACCAGAAACACTTTCTGAATGCTAAACTCACCTATGTGGAGATAACACATATGTTTTCAAGGTTCAGAGTACAAAAGAAAACTTCCCAAATATTTACAATGTGTCTTTGTACAAAGTCTGAGCACCTCTGAAACTAGTTTTTTGTAAGAGTATGTTTAGATTTAATTTTAATAAAAACATGTTTGATTACATTCAGTTTACTCTAATTTTATTATTGCTGAGGTATTGTAGAATATAATAATAAATGCCACTTTTGCCTCATTGTTTTTAGTTAGGTGAAATATACAAAAATATCAGGCATGGCAGACTACCTAACAAAGTCAAAAACAGGCCTTAGGGTTGGAAGTGTTAAATATGGTGAGCCCATATTTAGCTCATATTTGTAGCCTACTTAGCCTTGCCATTGTTCAGAATTAATTAATTTGTAGCCCATAAAATCCTCACTTAATGTGGTCTAAAATGAACGTTTACTTGCAACCTAGTTTGTAATTCTATTAGGCCTACTTGATTGAAGATAAATATTTTTTTGCAAAAAATTGTCAGTGTTTTGAATATCTGGGGTCACTACAGCTTTGTGATGTCAAAGTGGGGTCACAAGCCAAAAAAGGTTGGGAACCACTGGGTTAAATTGAGCCGGAGCTGAGCTCCGCCTCCTGAGATCCAAATCGTGTCCTGTCAGACCTCAGCTCTGCCGTCCTCCGTATTACAGCATTATCAGCTGTGTTTTGTATTTTAATGCGTTGTATAAATATATTGAGATTTGATACACCAGTGTTGTGGATCAGGACATGCACCCTGTCTATAGCCTGCCTGCGTCATATGTAAAATATTCAGTTGTCAGACTTGTTTATGGGAATGCAGTAGAACTGCTTGTCTATAAATATTGCTTGCTGAATTGTTTGAGCGTCAGATAAGGCAAGTCTGAAAAGTAGAATTGAAAACAATAGCTGTGTTCCAGGCAGTAGGCCTATTTGACCAGATTTGAGTTTGTGCAAAAGAGGACACCTCAGCGGAGACGGCCGGGTGGGGTTGGATGGATGGGTAGTGTATAGCACAGTGGCTAAGGTAGTTACGACAGGCCCCAGTGCATGCTATTATGACGGGCCCTAGGGCACGCTAGTAACTAGTAATGAGGCGCGAGCGCACTCACACACCATTATGTGTAGGCCTATATGTACACGTGTTGAATTTTACGGTCGAATTAGTTACTTCGGCTATTGTATTGGGAAAGTAGACAGGTCAAAGAGAAAGCTATCAGAAACATACTAGCATTATGACACACGGTAACGTAAACAGAAGGTCAATGTGCTGAAGCGTTCTTAAAAACACTGATGAAAGGCACGATTTGGCACGGCGGGACACACAGCAGCTTTACCCACATCAGAAAAACTCATACACAATGAAACAGGCGCTCGGCGGCGACCTGACTCCGAAATTATAACAACCTGTTAAATAGGGGCTGTTGTCCCCTTTGTAGTGGTCATTAGCTCGTAGGCGATGATGAGCTATATGACAAGGCAAAACGTCTGTCTGACCACTACAAGAGGGACAAAGCAATAACGTTTCCTGCACAACTATCATTCAGGGCCTGTTTTCGAGCAGAGATTGCTCAGCAGTCCTCAGTCTTCAAATTCACCAAGATGCTGATTGTGGATTATCACTCCGTAACATCCACCTTCGGTGAGGTGTGCACTGCCCTATTGTTATTGTTTCTGACATCTGTGACAGTGGCAACAGCCGAGTGATCCTTTTCCAAATTGAATCTCATTAAGACCTACCTGAGGGGCAGCATTGAGCAGGAGAGGCTGAATGCGCTGGCTATCCTGTCCATTGAAAAAGCATATCATGCATCACCACTTTTATGTTTGAAAGGCATCGCTTGGCTTGCAGATGTGCTGGCTGGCTGTGCTCAGTCAGCCTGTCAGTCTTGACGTTGAGATTTTGCGCCTAAACCAGCTACCGTAAATCCTCAAATTGTGGCCGGGGCTTTTATTTACTTAAGCCTGATTCATACTTCAGCGATTTCAGAAAAACGCACAGATACACAAGCTTTTTCACCCCTTGCAAGCCCCTTGCAAGCCCCTTGCAAGCTTTTTCATACCTTGCGTGCGTCGACCCATTTTTTTATCCACGCGTCAAAAATCTACACAAGCCTACACAAGCCTACACAAGCCTGCAAGGCTGTGATTGGTCTGATGACTACATCCTTTCTGGAGTCTCACATTTCCGGTTTTCATAGCATAATACCGCCATTTTTAAAAGCCAAGTTAAACCCAAGAAGAATTTGAATCATGAATAAACAATGGGCTCTATGCACGCCAGTAGAACGTTCACGACAATGCCAAATAATACGGCTCACTTACTTCCGGTTTACTTCCTATTAACTGTCAGTGAGACTTGCAAGCACAGATTACAGCAGAGAACTTCAACAAAGTAGCGTTACATAATGTATAGGCTATATCGAATCATATACTTAAACATGTTAAGTCATACATTCTTAACTTGGATGAAAGAATATTCAACCTTAACAGATACTAACGATCAGGCTTGGGGAGTAACGGAATACATGGAACAGCGTTACGTAATTAGCATACAAAAAAAGTGAACTGTATTCCGGTACAGTTACAAATAAAGAAGACGTAATTAGATTACAGATACTTTTAGCAAAAATTGGGATTATTAACAGGATTACAAATAGATTTAAAAATGCAGAACATTATACCATCATTCACATGCGCACTTTACAACACGTCACGAGAAGACAACAGAGAAAAAAGGTCCATATGATGACCTCGAGTTCAAAAAATGCTTTCCCTGGCTGGAAATATCGACACTATTTTGTCCTCAAAGCTGAAAGTGGGAAGAACATAACAATGCAGTGCACCTTATGGTTACACGCGGTGAAAATACTTTCGTTGTCCAAGGACTCCACGTCAAATGTCATGAAGCATTACAGGCAAGACCAACACTGCTAACGTCTACACAGACATCCGGTTAGCTTAAGGTTAAAGTTGGTTAGCTAACTTGTTAGTATTGATTGCCTACTAACGTTATAAAAAAGGGGGACTTTGGATAAAACACAAGCCCCTGACCGAAATATATTCGTGGCAGTTTAATTGAAGTTTCAGCGTGATGTGTGACTGAGTAACATCTGTTTATTAACAAAGCAAGTTGGGGTATATGTAAGTTAAATGCGCAACGTTACCGCGACTTTCACTCAAATAACATTTAAACAGCATATTTAAACTATAATACTATACTACTCTTTAGGTCTGCCCTACATTTCAACTTGGAACCCGTAGTCCTACTGTCAGCATTTACTTAAAATGTATTCTCTTTATCAGTTCAGAAAGTGGACACTTGATTCATTAAAAATACTGTCTATGCTCTAAATCTGTGCCGATTTTGTTTTTTACTAGCCTATGCTTTGTAAACTGTGGTGTTGTGCACTTTCCATGTAGAGGAGGCTGGTTTGCATAATGACAAGCATATTTGTCTTTAAAAAACACTCAGCAGAGGGCAGGTTTAATTGTTAAAACTTGGTTTCCTCTTTTTCTTTTCTAAGGTTACATTGTGCTGTTGATTTACAGATTACGCTTAAGTGAAAGCCATCTTATTGATGTCTCTTTTCTGTTGTCTTCATTTGCAAATTTGCCATTGAGGTAATCCAGGTAATCAGTAATTGTATCGGAATACATTTTTAAAGTAATCCTCCAAACCCTGCTAACGATACTATCACTGTGGTAGAGCAATGTTTAGACTACACACATTAGCCTACAACTAGCTAGTTAACCGTGACGATACAAAAATACAAGAATGACAGTCTCATCTTCGTATTCGTGGATGTAGGAGGAGGCGTACATTTTAAAACCCTTCTCCAGTTTGCTACTGGGTGCCTTTGATGAAGATTTACATAATGAACGTCATTAATTGTGAGTTTTGACAGCTCCGTCAGGCATCGCGTAAGAAACAGCGCTATTCTTTCAAAGTAGCGTGAGCGCCGGAAGTAAGTGAGCCGTATTATTTGGCATTGTCGTCAACGTTCTACTGGCGTGCATAGAGCCCATAGTGTGTGTCCGATGGAATGTGGATCAGGCCAATTTTTCTGTCCGAGCCCGGCTGCACAGCGCACCGGCCTGTATTTGGGGCAGGCTTGTATTAGGGGCAGGCCTTTATTTCTTACTTATTATACGGCTCTTCAGAATGTTCGAAAAAGTTCCGTTGATTTGAATGGGGCACCCCAACGTTAGCAGGTCTGTAATTTCTTGTTATTCACCACTGCGAAAAATGAATGGCCGCTGTCATTGGCAACGGGTTTTGTGCTTCTAATTTACATCTTTCACATCATCAAGTCCGGCCATTTAACGTAGCGGAAAGTCATTGTAACTTGAAGTCAGCAACAGGCCCAGGGTGGGTAATCGGGAGAATCGGGAGAGTTCCCGGTGGGCCGCTTCACTTCTGGGCCGGTCCAGAATTTAATTTTTTGACATTCGTCACGTTAGTCCATCTTCTCTTAAAGTAGGCTACACACGTTACGCATTCTGACACCGCAGCCTCTGCATGGGTTGTACCATGCGAGGAAATTCTCCCCTCCCAAATAGAGTTGGTTTGGTCCATAGCCCGTCTTTTCCAAAAAGTTTTCTCAGATAGGCTACCAATAGCTGGGCCGGCCATACCGACAAACACAAGTGGCAACTGGTAAAGAGAGACATAGGCCTAATGATTAGCAACGTAACTATTCGGCTAACGTTGTAGCGTTGGTTAATATCGTTGTCAACCTATTAGCAAGCAAAATATTGAATTGAATTGAATTAAAATATTAGCCTTTTTATATCACCAATAAAAAGCTGGAAGATATGGACAACTATAAGCTAGTTGTGCAGATTACACTAATTATTACAACAAATAATATGTTTGATAAATCATGACGTGGCTGATTTCACTTTTAATTGAGCTGTGGTTTGAAACACAACAATGTATTTCTGAGCACTTACAGGGAAGGTAACCG
Organism: Clupea harengus; assembly: GCF_900700415.2. Taxonomy (NCBI): domain Eukaryota; kingdom Metazoa; phylum Chordata; class Actinopteri; order Clupeiformes; family Clupeidae; genus Clupea; species Clupea harengus. The sequence goes on from NC_045156.1 coordinate 28,012,761, forward strand.
TTTACATTCTATGATTTGTTTTTTTACACATACTGCAAGAGTTATATTCTAGAAACAGCTGTATTTGTGGATTCAAAGGTTTGGGGAACAGCTTTCATACAGTTTTCATCCATTAGTTAGCGAGTCTTCCTCTTGCAAATGAGGAACGCTTTTGTGATTACGAAAAAATGTGTTTGTGATAAGAAAAAATGGTAAAGTGATATTTATTTCTGATTGATCTGTTAACTGTCTCCTTACAGACACTGTGATGGCAGAGGCTGGGATAACAACGCTTTTCGAACACATGAAATACCTTAGTGTTAAATACAATAAAGATACTTCAATGTAAAGATGTGTAAATATTATAATATATATTCTAAATTCTAATATTATGAAATTAAGATATTCATTCAAGGAAGTCAAACAAATAATAATTACAAATATGTATATGTCATATGTTTTGGCTCAAAAACAAGCATAAGAGGTGATGAAAAATTTCAGAGATTGAATAAAATAAATAGCTTAATTCTCTTACATTTCTGTATTATATATGACTTGATAGAAATGTATGGCTAAATGTTATGACATAACAGTTAAAGGTCATCTAGTAAAGCATCTCCCCATTCTGTATTATGTGTGGTTGGTACGTTTTTCAGGGTCTACATGAGTTCCGGATTCTGTGAGGTGTCGCTTGTGCCCTCAGTGAAGCAGGACAAACAATTGATTGGTGGATTCTGCAAGTACTCTTCACACAAGCAGAGGGACCCTACGTGTAGCCTGGAGCCTGACACCTCGCTGTCATGTTCTCTGTGCCTTTTGACAGGAATGTTATACTGGTTATACTGGAATGACAGAAATTATACTGGTTTGGGCGTTTTTGGTAAAACACAGGCTTGAAATGTTGTTCTTCTTAACACAATGTACTTCAATGCATCACTACTGCAGAATGTATCAGAGTTAGTTTGATGTTTCTCTCCAGAGAGTTACTTCATACCCACTTGAGGTCATAGGTATATCCGTACCAAATGTAAGCAATAAAGTAGATGCTGCATTCATCTTAAAAGTGTAGAAAAATAACTAGTTTATAAGAAATTAGTGTAATGCATCACCCTGCACATGGAAATGGTCACAATGTAAAAACAATCTTTGACGTCAAGCCATCCATACAAGGGTCATACCACAAATGACCATTACAAAATAAATACACATATAGGCAGCACATGCCTTTGGAATTATCGTAGGCTATGTAGGTTACTTATGAAAACATGTAGGCTACTTATGCCTCGGAGACAGAGGGAGACAAACTCTCTGTGCCAAACAACAGACTTTGATCTCCTTTTTCTAAAGGCAGCCTATGAAGTTATTATATGCAAGTTATCAGACATGAGTATTTTTCCAAAGAAGAACAATAACTGATTTTTTTCTTTTTGTATTTTAAGAGAAGAAATGTTTTTATATTTAATATATAGGCTATATTCAGAATCTTTAACATTTCTACCTCAAAAACACCATGCAACTATATTTTATTATTTACTGCATATCCTAAAATTGTATATTCGCTTAACGAGTTTAGTTTAACGAGTATTCAGTTTCTTCCTTAGTTTAAACTTTTATTTTGTAGGAGTTTTATTTTGAAAGTTCGGCTAATTTTATGCCACATTTGCTAACATCATTCTATATCCGGTTTGTACTGTTATTTAGGTGAAAGGTCTGTTGGGTACTTTGACAGTAGGAAGGTGCTTTTTTGAAGAGGGTTGAATTGTACATTTCTGGCGTTTTCATTATAGCGTTATCAGTAATTTTCAACGAACAGGCTGGCCTGTATATTCCTTCCAAAGTTTACACTTCCGACTTTTCAATCTGAAATAGGTATTTCTACTTAGCTAGCTGGTTACGTAGCCAAGCATCAGCGTTAGCTCGTAGGCTATTCAGCTTCTTGTCATAACATTGAAATAGAATTAAAAAGTTAGCACATTTGGTAGCTAGGTGAGTAAGAAGATGTCTAAGCAACCGCAACCAATCAGCCCTGTGAAGAATTTCTTTGCAGGGGGCTTTGGAGGTGTTTGTCTGGTGTTTGCAGGTCATCCACTCGACACTATAAAGGTAAGTTCACGTAAGCATAGCTGTGAACTATTGACTTAACTTCAGCCATGCTGTCTTTTATGGAAAGTTGTCACTGTACACAAGTCCGAAGCATAACCACAAGGCTATCCTTTACCAACCCCACTCTCACTCGTGTTATATGGCTTAACTGAAAATCCTTGTTGTTTCAGTTTAATGTAGGGGTGCCACCCGCCCCTTTTACGGAATCGTCCCGTATTGGAAAATAAAATGCCGCGTCCCGTTGTTTCGTACACGTCGTTTCATATGTAATACATACTGCAAAGTGCTTAGAATAACATACTGTCAATTAAAATGTAATCAGTTATACATACAAGAGGAGTGGATAAGTTTAATTTCTGTGAGCTACGGACCGACAGGCTCTGCCTCTGCAAAATATGCGAGATTGCACGTCACGTCATCGTTGCCAGTGCTCTGTGGAACTCATAAGCAATGAGATCCTGATCTCACTCAACTTTGACCCCTCCTGTGCCGACCTCCTCTCAGTCATTCTGAAGGGCAAAAAGTAGGCAGCTCATGGAAGGTCAATTAGAGAGAGAAAGATTATTGGTTCCAGAGAGCAAACAAAGAGACTTCATTCCAATTCAAAGTATAATACAAATACTCTTGCGGTTTGAAGGGCTTTTGATATTTTCTGTTGCAATAATGCACTTCAGAGCAGCGGTGGGGGTTGGATGGCCTTGATGGGCTTCTCTTATTTCTCCACATAGAAGGTGGAAATCCTAGTTTAATGCCTTGAAGTCAGGAGCGTAGCCAGAACTTTTTTTACTGGGGGGCAGGGTAGGTGCAGTCATTTCATTTGTGTGGCACTTGGAAGATTATAATAAATGCTATTTAAAATCTTTTGAGGATTATGGTAGCCTGTTTAAAAATACCAATAGAAAGACTACGTGCCCCTTTATTGCCAAAGAGTGTGGAATGGCCTTGTGCACATTAGAAATCTGAAGGCACATGTACTGGTAATAATATATACCTGTTCAACTGATTTCACACTGCAACCTTATGCATTGCATTTAGACAGGTCTATTTGGTTTTAGACAGTCAATAACACAGAATTTACATAAGATGGTAAACTTGTCCATTCATTTCAAATATTGCATACGCAATACAATGCTATTCATAATGAAGATATGGGAATATCCCAAAGAATATTTACATTACAAATTCAAAGTCTTTCCTCACATCTCTAATGCTATATAGAATTTTAAAAGTATATTGGCTTAAAGAGAATGGCTCAATAAAAGCCACCAGGTCTGCAATGCTACATGGTGTCTGCATCTCATGTTTTATCTTTCGATCCAAAATTCTTTCGACTTGGTTCAGCTCATGTACAAGGCAAATGCAAATAGGGTATCCTAGTCACAGAAAGGTTTACTGGTTGGGTTTGGAGGTTGTATCCCCCCAATCTACCACTACGCTCATTTAACATCCTGTTCAAAACATGGTAGAAGGTCCCTGTGTTTGCTGTTGTCTGTTGCTTGGCTGCCCACTGTGGGCAGAACATGGACAGAACAAGCTTAGAGCTTAGTGTTATCTCGTTTTTGGAGCAGTTTGTGTACAGACATTACATCACAGGGGGGCAACAGTGCGTTTACATTACATTTCATGTAGCGCTTTGAATGCCCTAGGAGCAGAATGCATTTCATTTACCATTTACATTACTCAGCAGCATTCAAAACAGTCTTCCACACATCATCAAACACCTGCTCAGTCATGTAACTTTCAGTGGTTCGAATAAGGGCCACCACAAGGTCTATTGCTTTGGCCAAATCAAGTGAAGAAGACTGAAGCATGTCTAATAGGAATTGTGCATTTCCATCTGTGTAACGATACGTAACACAGTTAGCGAGGCCTAGTTAGCTTGCTAGCTAACAAGAACCCAACACCATTCACCTTGCCATGAGTCATGACACATTCCAACACTTTAAATTACATTTGAAAATTACATTAGATAATGTTATGTTTCAACTAATGTCATCAACTCACCTGATTTTACCTTGGCTTGCTAGAAGTGTTGTCCTCCTGGTGTTGGCTTTGACAGATGGTTGTTAGCTAGCCAGCGGGTGATGCCTTGTTAAAAGCCTATCAGGGCCATACACTTTCCAGCACTTTCCACTCTCTACCAGGCTGGGCCAATGACTGTAAAGTACGATGGAGTATTAGGGCCACATAAAGGGGAAACAAATAAGAGGAAGAGGATTGTTTTTGATTTGCTTTTTGAGAATAAAGTAAAATTGTAGTGGAAATAAAGTAGAAATGTTGAGTATTCAGTACTTGAAAAAGCACAGCTGCTACTACTACTAATAATAATAATAATACAATGACATATTAGGGCCATTGTAGGTAAAAACAATAAATAAAAAATACTGTGCTGGGGGAGGGGGATAATATTCTGAGAAAAAAGTAATTTACCAGAAAGAAAAACAATTATAAAGTCATAACTTTTCAGTATTTTTTGTCAAAGAAAAACATCGCTTCACTTTGCAAAGCTGGGTCGAACTCATTACCCCACATATGCCACTGGTAAACAGGAATATTCTAATGTGTCCATTGACTTCCATTCCATTTCTGTGCAGTTAATACCCATTAGTAAACTGCTGTGTGGTGTAACTTGTGTCCTTAGGTGCGTATCCAAACACAGCCCAAACCAGCTCCGGGCCAGTCCCCTCTTTATTCTGGCACCTTTGACTGCTTCAAGCAGACGTTTGCCAAAGAGGTGAGTGCGTGAATGAATGAAGAGAACAGTCAGAAACACTTATGATATACCCAGCTTTTGGACTCCTGTATTGCCGATTATTAATCTCACCACCTCTTACTTAGGGAGTGAAGGGTCTCTATAGAGGCATGGCTGCCCCCATCATTGGGGTAACGCCCATGTTTGCAGTTTGTTTCTTTGGCTTCGGTTTAGGGAAGAAACTACAACAGAAAACTCCGGATGACATTCTTTCGTAAGTGACTTCTATATGTGTCAAAGTTCCCTTGCATTGATCCGAATGTAGATAATAAAATTGAAGTGTGTGGTACCAAAGGCCATATGTATAGGACTAACTCTAGAAAAAGTACTGTTTGCATGCCGTTTCTGTTTCGAATTCTTTCTATTCTATTCGATGTATTACTTAGAGCTGTTGTATGTTTGTGTATGTTAGGTATCCTCAACTCTTTGCAGCAGGAATGCTCTCCGGAGTCTTCACCACGGCCATTATGGCACCAGGGGAGCGTATCAAGTGTCTACTACAGGTGAGACACACACACAGGGGAGCGTATTAAGTGTCTACTACAGGTGAGACACACACACAGGGGAGCGTATTAAGTGTCTACTACAGGTGAGACACACACACACACAGGGGAGCGTATCAAGTGTCTACTACAGGTGAGAGAGACACACACACAGGGGAGCGTATTAAGTGTCTACTACAGGTGAGACACACACACAGGGGAGCGTATTAAGTGTCTACTACAGGTGAGACACACACACCGCTGCTAATTAGTGTGGTACTCATCTGACTTTGGATCTCTGATGCAAAATGGCATGCTTACAGTTAAGGTCAAATATGTCATTATTAAACTTTGAGAGTCTATAAAACATCTTTAGGTAGAGCTATACCTGTGTGTGTGTGTGTGTGTGTGTGTGTGTGTGTGTGTGTGTGTGTGTGTGTGTGTGTGTGTGTATATATATATAGAGTTTATTTATGTGTTTATGAACCTAGGTCCAATCAGCGTCAGGTCAGGTGAAATATGCGGGGCCTATGGACTGTGTGAGGCAACTCTACAAAGAGAGTGGCATCCGGGGAATCTACAAAGGCACAGGATTGACCCTTATGCGAGGTAAGTGAGACACAGGCTTTGGTCATATGCCGTGATAAGCTCTTGCTTCTGCTTTTATTGGTACATTTGCAGTGGGACACTTTTTAAAGCTGTTTAGTGCTGTACTATGATGTCTACCTGTAGACCAGAAGTACCATATGGTGGAATCCATCTTGACTTTTTCTTGCAATAATATGCTTGTGCCTTGAGTTTTAGAGCTCAAGTTGTAAAAGCCTTGGGGTGGTGATCATTGTTTATGGTGCAATGAAGAAAATGGAATTGAATTGAATTGAATTGAATTGAATTGAATTGAATTGAATTGAATTGAATTGGAATGGTCCCAGCAAGTGTCAGTTCATGGTTACCTACCTACCTTTGTTGTACACTAAACCAAGTCAATGGCCAAATGTACAGTATATCTACTAAAGAGTGGTGTGGGTGTGGTTATTATCCATTGTGTACATTATTTACTTTCTGAGTAATTCTGCAGTAGTTGAAATCAAAAGTAATTTGAATGTACAGGAAATGCTGCTGTCTATGGACACCCTTTTAAGCAGTCAAGGTCAAAGTTTGTGTTTAGATTTGCACTTGGTGTATACATTTATTTAGATTTGCACTTGGTGTATACATTTATTTAGATTTGCACTTGGTGTATACATTTATTTAGATTTGCACTTGGTGTATACATTTATTTAGATTTGCACTTGGTGTATACATTTATTTAGATTTGCACTTGGTGTATACATTTATTTAGATTTGCACTTGGTGTATACATTTATTTAGATTTGCACTTGGTGTATACATTTATTTAGATTTGCACTTGGTGTATACATTTATTTAGATTTGCACTTGGTGTATACATTTATTTAGATTTGCACTTGGTGTATACATTTATTTAGATTTGCACTTGGTGTATACATTTATGCCCTTAGCCTTATGCAAATGTTCACATATCGATAGATTTTTGCATTCCATCGAAATATATTTGCAGAGCTCTGGTCCCATTGGGTGACTGAAAAATTGAGTGTGAATTATTGACTGCCCTTTCTCTTCTCTGCCTAAGATATACCAGCCAGTGGGATGTATTTTATGACGTACGAGTGGCTTAAACACATCCTAACTCCAGAGGGAAAGAGGTGAGCGTCCATAAGGCCATATTTACCCAGACTTTACTGTATGCAGGTTTATCATGCTTATGCGTGACATTAACTTGCTCCAACTACCTGAGAGCTCTGAGAAACTAAAGCCCCTAGTCTGAGGGCGGACACTAAAGATGCATGCGCACTGTTGCACAAAAAAAAGACTCTTCTGAGAGAAGGGTAAAGGTGTGGTTAGAGGTATTGAGTGGGCGGAGCCAGGCCGAAGTGAATTAGTGAAAGGTTTGGTTAAAGACGAGCAATCCCTTCAACCTGAATATGTCAGACGAGCTGTGGGATCTGAGGCCGTGTGCAGCAGGAACCCTTTTTCAGGGAATAAACAGTAGTGCTTCTTCTGTTCAAAACAAGTCAATTCGATGACATATGATTGTAGCTTGTCTGACATGTTTTAAATTACCCAAGCCACAAGCCACTGCCTGTTATATTGTTAATCAGTTTATGTGATTTTGAGCTGAGAAGAAATTAAAGTGTTGCTTACTTAGATTTCATGACGCTGTTTTTGTCAGGATCAATATAGCCTATCCCATTCTGAGAGAGGATGTATTTATGTCAAGCATGTAAAATGTGATACACATTCAATTTAACCATCAAAATTTTGCAACTTTGTAGCTAGGTACTGAAATTCTATTTAAAAAAAAATGTTTTACCTAAAATTGTTCTGGGAACAAACTATAGTCTATTTGATGCTGTTGTTGCATCGAGCCTGAAAGCCTGTTTAGCTGAGCACTTGGTCATCAGGAGAGAGTGGATATATAAATGTATTCATTTGCATAACTTCAAGGATATCCAAGACAAGGATACAGGGTTTGCTCCTGCTTCCATGCTAAGGCAGAAATATGTGGGCATAATACGCCACTCTTCTATCAAAGGGAATGTGATCTTTATTTAAATATGTAGGCATAATACGCCCCTCTTCTATCAAAGGGAATGTGATCTTTATTTGCCAGATAGATAAATCAGAGTTGGGCAGTGATGGATTGTGGCACATGTACATTTTTCAGGTCACACTAGAACATGTTGCCACGCCTCTATCCAAATTCCACACCTCAGCAGGAGTAATACCTGTGTGTTTGTGTACGTCCTGCAGCCCCGGTGACCTCAATGTCCTGAGTGTTCTTTTTGCCGGAGGAATGGCAGGGATCTTCAACTGGGCTGTGGCCATTCCCCCAGACGTGCTCAAGTCCCGCTTCCAGACAGGTTTGTTATGTGTATATGCCGTGGTGGGAGTGGGTAGGTATTAAAGGTTGGATAGGCAATATTTCAGAAACCAGCTAATCCAAAGTATGTGTGTGGAGACTGATGTCTGCAGAGTGCATTCGGTGTGCATGTGTGTTCTGAAACTCTTCTCTCGTCTAGCTCCTGAGGGGAAGTATCCCAATGGCTTCCGTGATGTTCTGCGGGAGCTAATAAGAGAAGAAGGCATCGGGTCGCTCTACAAGGGCTTCACGGCCGTCATGCTCCGAGCTTTCCCAGCCAATGCTGTAAGTATGCCTGTCAGCAGGACCTGCAAACTATACTGTTCAGTACAGTAAGGACATCATTTCAAAACCTATATGAAAACATGAATGTGAAAAACATTCAAAGTAGGCTTCAAATTGGGGTTGTGTCATTATGATGAATGAGTATTTAAGTAAGATAGTGACCGGTTCCTTTGCTGTTGTGTCTCGCGCACCCACTGACCTGAATCATGCTTCATTAAAGCGTCTTCAAGAAGGTGAGGCCATAATCACTTGAACCTGCTTCAATCGGAGTCGAGTCTGCCCGTGTATTTGTGCAGATGCTTGTGCACAGCAGCTGAGAAGCTGGGCTACTTTTCAGGAGTGTTAGTATTCACTGAGAAACTGCAGACACATTTAAAAGGATTTAATGACATCAGCGTTTCAGTTCACATACCTTTATCAAAATAACAGTCATGGTGTTGCTAAACTGAACTGTAAACCTTGTCAAATCCTCAGATACAAGTGTGCACTGTCTCTCTTTCTCATATGAAATCCATAACAATGTCAGATTAGAAACAGTAATCACTAACAAATTGCCATTCTCACTTAGCTGTCAATCACGTGCGAAGTTCAGTGTGTCTTCATTCCCACATGAAGCAGCGTGTTACGGAATAGTGAGCGCGAACCTCCGCCAGACGAGAGACAGTACTGCCAACAAAGATTTGTAGTATAGTGACTAAAATAGAGCAATAATTCATGGCAGTCATAGTGGAGGTCTCATGCCCGTTAACCTAGCTATCCTAGTCAACCTAGCTATCTAACTCAAGCTCAGGGAGCCATCTTAACATTTGGCAGTTGCTAGGGTGTCTTTGGGGCCAAGCAAGGTTTTACCTTTTTCCTATTATAATTTTATGTTTTGTTTAATAATTTTATAATTGAGGAGACTGTAACATCAGCTAGGTAACTAGCTATCATTTGTAACTCTGCCATTTAAACCGTTTAAGGTTGTTTAAAAGTGTTCTTAGCTAGTTAGCTAGCATAGCAACTAGGCAACCAGGCAACACCGTTTGGTGCATAGCCTGAAACATAGTTTATTTTCTCAACATGAGCTCACCAATAAAAGGCAGTCTTGGGCTCGAAGTGATCACAATCACCTTGTGGATGATAAATGGCTTTCACGTAGACATTAAACAATCCTGAAAGAGAAAGAATGGGACACCAGTGGGGCAAGGCAAGGTCTGACTCTGATATCAGTGCAGTGAGTGAAGGGGAAGAGTCCCCCCCCCCCCCTGACCTTCACCAGGACAGGAATGTTGTGGCTCGCATTCCCACTTGAACCGTGGCAGAAGATAGTCGTTAGTGTTACCAGGTCGCCAGGGGATAGATTAATGGTGCGACTGTGTCGTACCAATGACATTGGCTCCCATTCCCACATGACGCCAATACGGCTAATACTTGGCATCATATAAGTAGCTTTTTAATGTGAGTGGGTATTGGGCCAAAGTGAATTATCTTGCCAATTTCAAGTTGGTTTTGAGCTCTCTGGGAACAGGAAATGAAGCCACAACTTTTGGCATTGCCAGTATCTTACTGCTCAGCCAGCAGTGACTACATCTACATCTCTCTCTCTCTCTCTCTCTCTCTCTCTCTCTCTCTCTCTCTCTCTTTCTTTCTTTCTCTCGCTCTCTCTCTCTTTCTTTCTTTCTCTCTCTAAAACACACACACACACACATAAACACATACACGTTCCACCTATAATGGTTGTCCCCTTGCTCCTTAGGCATGTTTCCTGGGCTTTGAAATGGCCATGAAGTTCCTGAACTGGGTGGCACCAGGTCTGTGACCCCAAAGAAGAGCCACGGTTTAGAGGTCATGTTATCATACCTGCTGCATTGACAATACCAACCTCCAAAACACACACTCACACACACACACACACACACACACACACACACACACACACACACACACTGAGCCAAGCTGATCGTACAGATGTCCTGCTGCACTTGGGCCAGTAGGAGAGACTGTAGATGTAGCAGATAACCTCCTTTGGTTGCTGAATCACAGCATTCTTGAACACACAGAAAGGAAAACCAAAATGAATGTGTTCACTATGGAAATTGATTTTGTTTATCTGATCAGATTGTATTATGTTTAGGACATGGGAGGAGGGGGATCAACGTGCCTTAAATTCACTCACAGTTGGCCAGTCTCTGCCTGCAGTCTGTGCTGTTTGTGTTGTGCACACATTTGAGGACAGACACGGTTTAATTCTTGTGTTTGATCGGTTTTGTGTGTGTGCCTGTGTCCGGTGTTGTTTTTAATCACAGATTGACTGTAATGAATGCCTTATATCTAAACAAAAGCAACTAAGCACCATCCTAGAAAACTGCCCTTGCGGGCTCTCTCATGTTCATATTTGTAACTTATCTTAAGGGTGACAAGCGGTAATTGACTAATTTTATCAGTCTGCCCTATTTCAATCCAACTTCAGGGCTGTTATGGTGTGTACCTTAGTGAAGGTACTGAGCCTGCTGTGGATTCCTCATTTCCACAGCAAACATGTAAATAAATCTCACCCTTTGACTTACAGCCGTGTTTCCTGTGGTTCATTGAAAGTACTCTGGACTAGTGAGAAGTTCAAGTTCAAAGTTCAAAGTACTTTATTGTGCGCCTTGAGACAATTGTATTGTTATGGCGCTATTTAAATAAAATTGAATTGAATTGAATTATTGTCATTGTCACAAAAACAACGAGACAGACGAGGCAGCATCAGACAGCTAAAAAACTTAAGTTGCTGTGCACACTAACTGCCACAGCTAAATAATAATAAATAACAATTAATAAATAAATATCCCTGAGTAAATTTTAAAAAAGCAATAAATATATTGAGGTGCATCAATAAGTGCAGGGTAGAGTGTAGCCTATGGGGGCGGGGCAGGCTGGGGGGGAGGGGGCTATTGGGTGAGCTGTTAAGAAGCCTTATTGCATGTGGATAGAGGCTCTTTGCCATTCTGGAGAAGTGAAGAGTATATTCACATATATATACAACACCAGGATGCATAACGCACTCCTGTCCTTGCATTAGACAAATTAATATAGCTTGATTCATGTTTATTTTACGCTGTTGTCTATGTACCCTGCTCTCTAACATGGCCTAACTGTAAAGTATTTAATACTAAACTCCTATTGCACACACTTTCTTACCAATGATACTCTGACAATATATGTGTCTTCAAGAGAAAAAAGAACAATAGTTTGGACAGGGCTTAATTAAGTTTGATTTACTAGGGGTTGACCCACAACACGTGATCAATAGTTTCCACTACCTTGTATGTCTAAATATGGAAACTGGCAGAGCTTTCCCAGCGAGCGCAGCAGTCAATGGGGTGGGTCTCCCCGGGGGGCATAGAATATAGGATAATGGAACATCATGCACCCGGATCAGACTCCGAGAATTCTACTGTCTTTTTGTATATTGTTTTCTTCTTGTCTCTTTACGGTTAAGTAGTACCAATGATATGCGTTTAGACTGCACTTTTTTATTTGTGGAAACTTGTGGTTCCGCTCTCTTCGTTTTGTTTTGACATCCTGTTTGACAGATGATGCTGCAGAGGTCTCCGGAAAAGAGACAGAACAACCTCTTGGAGGAACTTAAAGACACTTAGTTTTTGGGACTTCGCCTAGCTGGTGAACAGCTTTTAAAACTTCCTAATTTTCCACTAAACAGAAAGGGTAAAAGTAATTGTGTTCTTTTGAATATACATTTAAGACAAGGAAGCGCTTGTTTTGTTGTGGTTACTTAACGTTATCTGTGAGTATATGGGATAACTTCTGGAAAGAGAAGCCACCATGAGTATTGAGATACCCGCTGGTCTAACGGACTTGTTGAAAGGCTACACGGTGGAGGTGCTTCGATCTAGACCGCCAGACTTGGTGGAGTTTGCAATTCAGTATTTCAGCCGTCTGAGAGAAAGTAATACTTTCCGTCCAATTTCTCGGTCACCCGACCCTACCCTAACTGAACGCAAAGCAGTATCGTTTGAGGAGGATGCGCAACCAAGCGGGCTCAGCGCAGATGAGGAGGACGATGCGTTTTCCGAGGAACTACACTTTAAACGTGCGTACAATGCATATGTTTGAAATAACGTGAAACGTGTAAAGGTTACAAACTGTACGAACCTGTTGTTTAACTTAATTCACTGCAATTAGCACGCTCAAGCGAGATGGTGGGGTATAGTTATGAAACGTGCGCACAGCAGCATAACGAATTGGAATCTCCTGATCCCAGTGAGAGTGGTCATTTGGCCTATGGGGATTAAGAGTTGAATTGCTTTATTTAAAGACAGTCACTCCAGATTTGTCACATGATATTATTGCCTTTTCATGTCCTAGAGATCAGAATTTGCATAATGTGTGGTTGACTTTGGCCCTAGGGTGTAGATAATAAGTGGTGTTTTATGGAATTACACACGGAAATCATTTGGCATTACCAGAACAATGAATCTCGTAAAAGTGCTTTTCAACATTTTAATGGGTATGTTTTGTATATCTTCCAAGCGCCTCCTCCTAAGTTCACCCGTCGAGTATCAGGTAAGTCAGTTTATAATTATAGGTTTGTTTTTATACCCACCCAGTGCTCTGGATGGGTTGTGTATTTATAATTTATTTGGCAAAGTAGATGATGAATCCTGTAACAGGACACACAGAGTACCATTGCCTGAAATTCATTATAAAACATTGTGTAACCGTGTTTTCGTTACCCTGGCACTGCTAGCCTGTGTCCATATTTTTTCAACCCTAAGCTCTCATTGTGCCAGATGTAGGCTGTGTGTGTGTGTGCCCCTCCCCCTTTCAATAACGATAGTTGGCCTACATCTCATCTGGAACATGTTCAGTACCACCTCATGCATGGTGCCCAGACTTTTAAATATTAATTCAATCTTTTGTATCTGTGCGTTATTTTCCTTCCACATGATTTGTGTATGTTATCATGTTTCACAGTGTGTGCCGAGGCATACAACCCAGATGACGATGTGGACGATGAAAATGAACCACGCATAGTTCACTCCAAAACAGATGAGCAACGCCATAGGCTGCAGGAGGCCTGTAAAGACATCCTCCTGTTTAAAACCCTCGAACTGGTGAGACCCTTAATCGTCATGCTTTGCTCTTCTAAGGCAAAGACGGTTGTTCTTTTTAAAAACAGTAATTGATTGTTGATCCAGGTAAAGAGTTGATCCAGGAAGCTATTGTACTTGCACAGTAGTCAGGCAGGTCAGAAATGAACTTGACCTGTTAGTGAGCATGGGTAAGATGAGCCTGACCCAGTGTTGGGTCATTCCACGCCAAACGTGACAATTTAAGGAAAATTCCCCACTCGACCATCTCAGATTTGGCTGAAAAAATTCAAGGTTGTTCATACACTTCTTAATATGAATAGTCCCAAATATTAGCTCTCTACTCCTAATAGTTTTGTCACAATAGGATGTTTTAGGGGGGAGGGGGTGCCAATACTAAGAGACGCTTTTTGAGCAGCGTTTTCTGAAGAGCCATTTTCAAATTGCTATTACTAGAAAAGTATTTAAGCTAGCTCCTTCAAACTTTCTAGGCTTAAAAATATGATACCATAACTTGAAGATTATGGACTTCCAAGGGTGTGGCTTGGGTATATCATAGTATTCGGGGTGCTTGAATTTGTGCTAAAATACTTTACGCTTTGTTGCAGCATCTTTGAAGGCCTGTGGAAAGCTCAATGTTAAAGCTGGAGACTTGATATTATACACAGACCTTCCTATGTATGCTTGGTATGTTGTATTAAAAAACTGTCCTTATGTGATGAATGGGCTGGAAGATACTTTTCTAGTAATAGCAATTTGAAAATGGTTCTTCAGAAAACGCTGCTAAAAAAGCGTCTCAAGTACAGGCACCCCCTCCCCCCTAAAACATATTTTTGTGACAAAACTATTGGGAGTAGAGAGCTAATATTTTGATACATATTAAGAAGTGTATGAACAACCTTGATTTTTTTCAGCCAAATCTGAGACGGTTGAGTGGGAGCCATTGTGCCATTTGGCGTGGAATGACCCTGTTGTAAGGGCTGACAGTGCTTCTGTGCTTGTGTTGAGAGAACATCGGGAGTGTCGAAGAAGTGTTGGTCAGTTATGAAGGCATCACACACGAGCAGACTGTTCTTTTTAGGAGCAGTTCTCAGAAGTCCTGGATGCCATGTTTGAGGTGCTCGTGAAGCCAGAGGAGCACATCATAGACCAAGGGAAGGATGGGGACAACTTTTACGTCATCGAAAGGTTTGTGTCATGGGAAGAGTAGGGATACACATTCTGTGCCATGGGTCTGATGAGTAGGAATACACATTCTGTGGCGATTCACAGTCTGAGCTAATCTCCAAGCTGCTACATAGTTTGGAGAAAATGGAGAAATTTGGAAAAGAAAAAGCACAGTAACATGATCGTTGTATGTTAAATTCTGTCTTGTGTTACATCATGGATGTGTTTTTTTCTTGTTGGATCATTTCTCTGTTGCAGGGGGGTGTATGATATTCTGGTACAAAAGGACGGAGTCAGTATATGTGTGGGTAAATATGACAACAAAGGCAGCTTTGGGGAGCTGGCCCTCATGTACAACACGCCGCGGGCTGCCACCATCATTGCTAAACAGCAGGGGGCACTGTGGGCTCTGGTGAGAGGCATTGCAACCTTACTGCGTATGATGTGAATACTAGTTCAGCTTGGCTGTAGTATACAGTGTGACATACCTGTGTTTGTTTTCTAGGACCGTGCCACATTTCACAGGCTGATTGTGAAAGCTAACGCAAAAAAGAGGAAAATGTACGAGGTCTTTGTTGAAAGTGTACCTCTTCTCAAGAGTCTTGAGGTGCGGACTCTCTCTCTTTCTCTGTGTATGCACGTGTGTGAGGGAGGACTTCGCTTTGACAATGCCCTGCCTTGTTTAAATAATCAAGTTAAATTAAATAGTTATATAAAATCTGTGGTGATTTCAAATCTGGACAAATTTGTTGAACCTATGACTATAAATGAAAAAGGAAGTGTCATGAATCCTAGGTGATATGATCTCAAATATTTAGTACAAAGCAGACCAAAAGGCAAATCTTTTATTCATTTGTATTGCACATTTATAGGATTTATAGGATTATTACGTATCTTCATTGTACTGCGTACTTTTCTGTCTTTTCCTCATCTTACCTAGTTGTCTGAACGAATGAAGATTGTGGATGTGTT